>NW_020955714.1:18696-201122 GCF_003031625.1 Empidonax traillii
GCTGTATCCCTCTTGATTTATGAGCAAAAGTTTTATGAGAAGTATGAAGTGCATAATGTAGCTAATCCATCATTCAGAATAAGTATTAATAATCCTAACCAAAATCAAAATTCTCCTGGGCTGCTATCCAGTGATACATGAGATAATTTTCCAGAGGTCTCAGAACACTACAACATGGCTAAACTGGCCTTCAGGCCAAGTACTACACTAGAATGTGTAATTTCTTGGAAAAGGATCATTAATCTCAATTTTGACCTGAATTAATATACTCCAAGGATGACAACATGCTTTGGCTTGAGATTTGTGTACAGCAACAGACAAGAACAGAAGGACTTAAATGGACCTGACAAAGGTTCTGAGTTCTTGCATGCAGTAATCAGTCTGTTAGATCGTGTCACTTGTCTCTAAACCTTTAAGTTATTTAGACTGCTCCGATACAGGAACACACTTGTTATTTCTATATATGTGCAGGATGTAAGGGAAGTCACCCTGCTGATGAGGGCTGGGTTAAGATCTTGTATTCAGGCTGAGTTTGTGTGAGACTGCCTGTGCATCTCCTATGTGCAGCAAACAGAATGTACTTTACTGTTTTTGGGTAAGCCTGTGAGGACAACCACACTTGGGATGGACAGATCTGTGCCTCTGAGTTACAGCTGCAGTGATGATTTTGGGATGGGAGGTGTGCGTGTGCATTTTCCAACCTCCAGTTCCATAGGGACTGTGTGCAGATAATGCAATGCTGTAATTTACCTCAGTAAAAAAACCAGCATGCCTGGTTTCAGTCTTTCTATCTCACCCAATGTACAATTTTGCCCAGGGATACATTCATACAGAATACACAACTGGAGCTGGAGCCCCAGGCATCGTCTGCATATGGACGCTAAAATTTCTGGGCCACAGGGTGAGACTGACATGCTCTCATCTTTCAGCAGCAGAGACCTCATGTTTCTATAACACAGGCAAAAATGAGGGATGCCATCTTTCTCCCCACTTATTTTCAGCTCTGTGACTAAGGCACCATCTTGGAAAGAGAGAAATGCAAGAATCTGCTCTGTTTCATGGTAGTACCATGACCCATTACTTCCCGCACAAGGGAGAATTTACTCTTATCCTTTATGAAAATGGCAAGGATTCTGCTCTGCAGTTCCTTCTAAAAGACTAAGGCAGCTGTCAGCCCTAAAGTGATCCCTTTGTGTGGGTGACTGGTGGGAATCCTGGCTTTATGTAGGTGTCTGTGTCTGAAGGAGGATACTTTTTCCCCTTTAGAGTTTCTTCCAGGTGATTTTGTACCCCGCCCCAAAACTTAATGAACTGACCTATTTTGAGGCACTACATTTTAGCTCTCCCTAGGCATGTTTTTTAGATGCCAAAATCCCTTTCACGGGTTTGGCTCATAGTGACTGTAATGTCACATGATGTATGGAAGGAGGAGATGCATTGGTCCTAGCACGTGTTCACCATTCTAATTCCTGGACTGCAGGCTTCGTATTTTCTTCCATTGTGTTCTGTACTTGGCTACTTTGCTTAGTCTTTTGCCACCCTTCCTATCACCATAGGGTCCTCTACATCCCCTGGAAAGCCTATAGGACTCCCGCTCCTCTCCAGTGTCTTCAGGACTGCAGCTATTACAGTTCTCGTATCATTAGTGAATTAGTCCTCCATGCTGACTATGGCTTTTATTTCTTTTCCTAATGTTTGATTTTCAAACAGGAAAAGGAAAAACTGTGATCATCATCCTGGAAGAAGAGTGAGAGACATTCCCAAATTTTAGCCCTATCTTCTATACTAGTTTCTCTTGTAGGACTGAGCAAGTCCCTTAGTTTCTATACATGTCAGAGATTGGTAGCAGCATCTGTAAAATGGTGATGACAATGGCTCTGATGGTTTTGCCAGGAAAAAAAAAATTATTTATCAAAGCTTGTAAGAGCACTTAAAAATTTAAGCAGGATCTGACCAGCAAATTGTTATTTAATGATGATGTTTGTTGTCCAGCTTTTCAAGAGCAAGTTAAAAATGCAGAATATGCAGAGATAGGATACACTAGCAAAACAAGGAAAAAGTGAATTTGTGACTTCTGCATGGATTCATTGTAAAAAACCAGGGAGGATTGAGATGCTTTGAGTCATGAGGGCTCTGTGAGGACGTGGATTTCCTCAGTTCAAAATCTCCCACCACAGCCAGATGGCCCAAATCTAATGAAATGAAAATGCACCATTCTTCCAGCTTCTGATCTCTCTTGCACAGAGGACATGGATGTATCATGCCATCTGTTCTTAATACATTTTAAAAAATCATTCTGGATCTTCATAACAATGCTTCTTGACAGACTTCCACATTGCATTGTATCTGCTTTTTAATTGCACCCTACCTCACAGAATATGGTTCAGTTTTATCATATCTTCATATATAATGAACTTCATCCATTTGCAGAAAGACTACTGGACAATATATATAGCTATATATTTAGTAGAGAAATTATCCACCTACGGTGAAAGCTTTTCTTGTAAATGTAAATGAATATGAAGGCTTAAATGTCATTGTAGTTTTTGAAAGGAATTTGCAGAAGATTCTTTCTGTAATACTTCTGGTTGCATCTGCTGAATCAGCTCCTTGGAGGCAATGCTTAGATACTCCTTTTTGCATCATCTAAATGTTGAACATATTTGTTCATTTATGTTCAAAAACAATCCCCTTTAGTACTCTTGAAAAAGGTAAAGCTCAGAGGAAAGAGTAAGTCTCCAAAATACTAAAAAGCTTTAAAAAATGAGTAATTTTTCCATTTTGTAAAGGGTCATGCCAGATGCTAAAGACACTATTTCTCATGCCAACTCTGGGGAGTTAATATTGTCATTTTTATTATTTATCCAGGTCACTATATTCACAGAATATGTAGAAATATCAATTTTTACACATGATACTTCCTTTTTTTGAAGGATAAGAGCAAAGGCATGAAAGCAAGGCTTGTTTGCCCTACCCATTAACATAACCTGTTAAAATCACAGGTGATTCCTGAAACACCTCAAAGTTTGTTCTAGAAAGCTTACCTTTTTGTTGCAGTTATTTCCTCTTTCAGAAATTGCCTACTAGATTTCTCCTCATTCCCCTAAATATCTACTCTACTAAGATTATGCCTTGGCAGTTCTTACTACTGGCTGTGCTCTCCCAAACAGTTATTATTTTGATCTTAAACTCCAAGAAAAGGAAAATAAAATGGAGTGGGTGGAGGAAAGGGGGTTGTGGCCTTTATAGTGTTTCTCCAAGTATCCTGAACTCTTCTTTCTCTCATAATATGGTGATTTGTCACTTAGAGAGCTGCATCCACCTTCACAGCATGCACTTCTTGAGAAAACAGAAGAAAGAATGTTGGAATGCAGGAAATATGAAGATGAGGAGTGCAAAAAAATATAAGCATCACCTTAAGTGTAAATGGTGATCAGAAAAGCATACACTTGCTATTTTGCAGACACTTTAATTTTACTATGGTTTTCTTATTTTCATTAAAATAATAATAAAAAATCAACCCAGCAAAGTCTGGTGTCTTGCACACAACATCTAATGTGTATATACATCAAGTGGTCTTCGTCCGACAGAAATCAAGAAAGTTACAATAAAGCTGTTCACATTCAAACTATGTGCCAGGACTCCCTCATAGCCAGAAGATGATTATAATTTTAGGATGTGATTCATCTCGTTTTAAAATAAGTATCTGTTGTCAATGACATGAATTATGCCCTAAAATTACCCGTTTCCCTTTGCTGTCTGTAAGAGGAGCCAGGGAAAATTGCTCAGGCACAGACATTTCTGTGTTGCAGACTTCAAAAAATTTGGTTCCTAATAACACAGCTTTTGAAGAGATAAACTCAAACTACCTTCCTAATCAAACTTGAAATCAAATTGAGTGACCCATGTACCAGATGCTTCAGATAGCTTTGGTACTATTTTATACTTCCAGACCCAAGCAGTTTTGCACTACTGATTCTGTGCTGTTAATAATTGTTACCAATTAGAGACTAACACAAGGGGCAGCTCCATTTCAATGCTGGGTAAAAATGACGTCTCTTAATTAGTGTCTTTATTATGCTGCAAAATCTTGTGGGTTCCTTTGGGCCAGGAGTCATTAGATACATACAAGCTATTATTGTTTCATTACCATTTTTTTCTCATAATTCTCAGTTTTTTCACAGGTTTCTTAATTTTGGTATTTGTCCTAGTCACTTCCGAGAAACTATTTTCAGTGCAGCTTCCAGCCTTGATTGTCCCTGCCTATTACCATTCAGAACATGGTAATTAGTGATACAGTAGATGGTCAGGACAGATATGTTCCCTCCCAGTGGAGCACCAGATCCATTTTGCACTTTTGGTGGTCTTTGGTGTCTGCTTGCTAACATATTTTTTTAAAAAAGTATTTTAATCCTCTTTCCTTAGGAAAACTTTTCTCATCCGTTGCCCTTTTTTTTTTTTTTTTTTTTTTTAAGATGGAATACCAAGTATCTCATGAAAACATAGGAGCAATCAGATCTCATCTGAGCCTGAGATTACATATACATTACCTAGCAATCATGTAGAGGAAAAGAGAAGTAGAGACTTTACATGTAAAAGATTTGATTAAGATATTTTTTCACTTGTTTCCTCAAGAGTTTGGTAACTTCCCAGTATTTAACCTTGAAGAATTCTTCATTTCATCCTTTTACTTTGGATTACTAATTGATTATGTTCATTTAGTATATCCAGGAGCACTGATAGAGATTAGGGATATTTTCTTGCCAGGGACATGGAAAGAAAAATTCTCCCTTTCTGAAAGCTTCCTGCTTTTTTCCTCCAGTGGTGGATGAAATTTCACTTCTGCTTTCTGCAGTGGGAATTGCTAACCATGGCTGTGGCCCTCTGAGCCTGTGTGGTGGGAGGTGGGTGCTGCTCACTTGGCAGGTTGGCTCCAGTTCACTCCTTACGGTGTGGGCTGATGTCTCCTTCCCTCCACCAAGGCAGTCTGTGCTGACCACATTCCCAGCTTGGGCACCTCTGTTAAGTACCTGTACTGGAGGTGATCATGAATTGGGACCAATGCCTCCATGTAGAAAGTCTGAAGCACCTGCGTCCCCCTGGAAGGCCAGGATTAGGGAATTTTTCACTGCCTTCTGTCCTCAGCCCCTGCTTCCTTCCTCGCTCTTCCTTTCCACTCATTTTCTAGATATTTGTGCCTCCTTTTCTTTTCTTTTGGCTTTGCTGTTACTATCTTCTTTGTTATTTAGGTAGCACTGCTGATAGCCAAAAAGATAGGTGGTAAATGGGGTGTGACAGATAATAGCTGTGTACCCTGAGGGCCTTAAATTGTAATGTAATGTAATGTAATGGCCAGTCTTCGCGAACGAAGAACCGGGGAAGGTCTTTACACCTTCCAGCCTGCGCATTAGATTTTTTAGGTGAAACACAGTGTGCGCAGAACTGAGCCCACCCTTTAATCCTGAGGTTCATCTGCTGGGGCCAAGCGAGCTTGGACGGTGGCAGTGAGGTCCTCAGGATGTAGATAGATTGCCTTACAGGGCTAACGAGCTCCATCTGCCCGGGGAGTGGCCCCGACCGGGAATCGAACCCCAGGTCTCTGCAGTGACAGTGCAGCCTTAAAGTGTAATGGTAATGCATTTACACCCAAAGAAACAGACAGAGGAAAAACCAAGATCAGTCACAGACTAGGGAGGAGCACATTGCAGTCAATATGCTTTTTGGAATAGAGGCCTCAGAAAGACTTCGCTGAGGCAGTAAGAAACATGAAGAACATTAAGGAAAGGGATATTTCAGACACATAGAGTATTAAATATGGTTTTCCTCCTTTTCTTTATTTCTCCTTTCATAGCTTCATTAGCAGAAAGTAGGTAGTCAAAAATGGAGAATTCATTGTTGGAGCAGATGATGACGTGAACAGGTATTCCCTCTGGTGAAGTCCATGAGGCTGGCACGGTCTCATCCAGGGAGAACCCAATGTCCCATGTGTGATAGCATCACTCTGTAACCACACTTAGAATAAGTCTAGCTGAGGTTTAAGCATGGCCTGACCATGTGTCACTGGTGGAGAAATACATCTGTTCATTCACATTACAGATCAATTAATTTCTGATCAGAGTTTGTCAGTAATTGTAAAAGTAACAGCATTCTGCCAGTAAATGCTATTTGAAAGAAATTAAATTTATTCACAGTCACGTACCGTAGCTGTGTCATACTACTTGTGAAAAATTATCAAAATATTAGTTAGACAAAAGTTGTAACATTTCAGTTTGTTACTGTGCTCATTTATTTCAGAGACAATTGAAACAAAATAAACCAGAATATGTAAGAACAGTCAAAGTACAGTATTTTTTTCTTTTGTGATGTAGGACGAAACCTAAATGCCAGTGCTTTGAAGTTCCCCCCAGGATAAGAAATCTGAATTTCACTAGCTGAATTATAATACTAATATCCCTTCCTACAAAAGCAGCTTGGCTTCCTCATTTTGTGCTGGAAAGTAAGAGAGAACTAGACTTTCTAACACTGAATCTGCATATAGCTAAGGAAGAGGGGCCATTTCTGATGAGATATCATATACTCTCGCTCTGCTCTAGGCTACACTTGCTTAGCCCAGTATTATGATTAAAACCCATGTTGCTTGTACCTTTAAATACAGCTCCGCTTTAGAAATAGCAGGAAGAAAACTGCATTTGTCTAGGACGTGTGTTCCCCTGCCAAATACAAAAATTATCAAAACAAAATGTAGCAATTTGTCTTTCATTTAATGATGAATGTTTTCTCTGATATTTGTTCACTTTTCCATAACTGTCTTAATTAAACTGCTGTAATCTAAGTTTCGCTCCAAACATAGTAATTTTGTTATTCAGAAGACATAGAGCTGGCACACATTCTGATGCTTCTAAGTAAGGATGTATACAAAAACTTATTTCATAATTTCTGGAGGCACATAAAAAGAAATAATCATGTTTAATGCAGAATTAACTCCATCTGAAAATTCTGCTGTTTTGTCTCTAGTTGAAAAAAAATCACAGTAGTACAGTATATGAATCACAGTATCATGATTCTCTGTTGTTTGGCAGTTACTGGCTAGAAAATGTCAATCCAAATTACAAAGTAAAGATGTGAAATGAAGTTCATTGCAATGACAGGAAAATTTCTATTTCTTTTTTTACTTTATGAGGGTTGTCCAGATCAAGTCTTACATATTAAGGCTGGAATGATGGGAAAGAAAACATCTTCATCATTGCTGCATCACTTAAAAGAAGACATTAATCTCTGGGATGCCTGCCCATGTTAGACTCTTCTTTTTCCTACCCGGCAGTCCTGCCTGGTGCCTGGATCCAGGAAAATGCCATAGCACAAGTCTGATTTAAACCACTACCCTTTGAAATGGGATTCCTTGTGTGTTTATCATTTAACACTCTTTGCTATGAGGGACCTTGTTTCTCCTCCTGCCATTACGAAGATTCCATGTTTCTCTGTGACAGATACTATACTAATGATGTCATTGCCATGGTGCACAATACAATAGGCATGTCTCATCCTGTGGAGTAAGAGTGGTCTGATTTAGCAGCTAGTGCTCCATCCTTCCTTTCCTATCTTTGACCTTTGCATCTCTGTAGAGGCTGTACCCTCATAAACCACACCTCTACAAAGATACACCTGTCTGCTTGGTGTATCACAGCTCTACATCAGCCCCAGCAGAAGAGGCAGCTTTGCCTTGGAGTGTGACCCAAATGCTGTGGTGAGACTTCTGCCCTCAGAGTCACTGAGCTGACCAAATGCATTCTGTTGCTGAGTGCTTTGAAATTTGATTGTGTCTTCACAAAACCTTGCTTTAATGTGCAAAGGATACCTCAGCGAGTGTACCAGATCAGGCCATCTCACCAAGTGGGCTTCTGGGACCTTTGCAAATGAAGATGTGGTGCGGTGTTGACATGAGATGCTACCTACTTATAGAAAATCCACTTGTGAAAAACAATGTGATTTCAATGTGGATGGCTCAGAATTTTCTTGACACTATCCAAGAGAGATGGATGGATCATACTGAGACAACAAGGTGTCTTTGGCACTGCTGTCTCCTTGGTGAAACAATATATAGAGGTACCCTTCTGAGTGCTGCAGTGAATATGTTTATCCCACAGTGAGCATTGTCTTTGGACCATGTAGTTGCAGTGGTTGTTTAAGGTCAGTCGATCAAAAAACCCTTGGCCACAACTCATGGGAAACTGCTATACAACTGTTTGTCCAGTGGTACCCCATTTTCCATGTTCCTCTTGTCAAATGACCTGATAGGGCTGTTCTTTCTATGGTCCGCTCACTTTGTCATCATCAGCCAGGCATCCCCTGGGACAACAGCTTCCAGCAGTACTCCTGTTTTGCTTGCAATGTTCTTTAATCTCAAGTCCATCATCTGGTTGTCTTCTATCCCTCTTCAGTCGTCTGAGTCATTGAGCTTGAAAACTGATATACTTTAATTAGTGATTCCTGCCTCACCCAAAGATAACTGTGATGGATTTGTATTTGTATGCCTGAAATGTGCAGCTATTGTGTGCTGATATGTTGATATCAATCTACTTGCAAGAGTTTTTCTTTCACCCTACAGCTTTATCGTCTTGGAAATATCATCCTCCATGTTTCTGTCCTTATGGTGAGTGGGTGAATATTTTTTTTTGGCAGAACCTAAAATAGCTTCTCCATGAACAAATCAAGCATTAAATATAATCACACAGTATATATTTACAAGAAAATATTTCATCATTATTTTTCCATTTTCTGTGATGTGATCTATGTTTAATGACTGGTTTGATGGTATAAGAGGAACAGCTAGCAGTGTATCTACCCTGAGGGAAAACTGAAGGAGTTTGCAGAGACTTATGTTGCCCTTTGCAAGGCAAATGATATTTTGAGTTCTTCCTGTCTGTGTATATGAAGCTGTAAAAACTTTCCCATTATTTTTGAAGTGTTCTTTGAGCATAGCATATTTCTCCAGAGAAACTGTGAAGGGGAGTATGAAGGGTCTCTGCCTATCCCATGTGTGAATATTGAAGGTAAAAAATTTGCTCCCAGCCCGTAGTAGGAACCAGAGAAGGAAAACAACTCTGTTGTACATATGGCACCCACCAAGAAATTCTGAGTGTGTGTCTACAGCTACAGTACAGCATGGGGTTGCTCCTGTCCAAAAAATCAGATAACCATTTTACCCTTGTGATGCTCTATTAATCTGATCCCTGATCCACACCAGAGCTAAACTGCTTGGATTTGGTGTCTCATTCTGTCACAAAGCCAATTATAGCTAATAGGTCTTTCTTCTGCAGTCCCCTGTGAACTGCAGATACACTCCAGCAACGCTTTCAACTTCCACCCTCCTCTGCACTCAAAATGACAGTCCAGCCTCACCATCACCTCCCTCCAGGCTAAGCACACTTGCACCACTTTGTACTCGCAACTCCAAAGAGTGCATGTATGAGAAAAATTGGCTTCCCAGAGTTAATGGATCAGTGAGTGTTCTTATTTGTGCACTCTCGGTCTATCCATTACATTTCTTATTAGACCGTCTCTGCTGAGACAACCAGAGAAATATGAAGTCCCCTGTAACCTCTTTAATCAAGTTCTGATGCAGTATCAGTATGGTCCAGCAGATCTCTATGAAACTTTTAATTTTCACTGCTCTTTTCATCTGCTTTCTGGGTACGGGCTGAGAGAAGAATTTCTCATCTCTTCACAGAGGTAGTCTGGAATTAGACTGTCAATGATGGTCTTGCGTGTGCTCTGGCAGTGTAATTTAGCAGGTCATCAGTCTATAATGAAGGCTTAGGTCCCTTCTGGCACTTTCATTTGCAGTGGCTGAGTGCTTTGCCTTCTTTTTTTACTGCATGATTTTCAGATAATTGTTCCAACTTACACATAATTACATTAGATCTGCTATTTCAATGCCATATAGTGCTTGGAGGGTTTTTTTATTTAAAAGCCTGCTGCTGTTATCAAACTTAAAAGAACATGGAGATATGAGGCACTTTCACAGCCATAGTAGACTTTCAGTCTAAGTTGCCCTTTTATAGTTGACTCACTCCATAACCTAAAGCATGAAGTGCACAATCATGTACCACTCACAGCGCTGAAATCCTGCTGCAGTGAGGCAAGGCTTAGCAAGAGAGGTAGCAGGAGGGTAAACACTTGACCTTTTTTTTTTCTTAGCTCTTATTACGTATATTAAGGTAACCACACTTCAAGCTGAAGATACGAGTTTCAGTGCAGTAACTTCACTAAAAGTAACCACTTTGGGGCTTGGAGGATGTTGCTTTCCCTGTTGAAAGCTTTTCATTTCACAAATGGCTTTGAATTGTGCTCTGCTTATGGATCCTTATGGCACAAAGATAATGCTTTTAAACCACTGGAACAACGTTTATCTGCTTTTGAACTTGCAGGTGCTTCTGACTCTTCTATTGCTCCAATCTTATTTCAAGCATCACGCTATTAATTTGCAGAGTTAGTTTTTTCCTTGAGCTGAGGTTGCTGCCTGTTTTTCGTAAATTATTTACAGTTCTATCTACTTCTACTTTTTTTTTTTTTTAAAGATGCATTTCCTTAAACAGAGGTTTTTCTCCAAGTGCAGCTTCACTCTTTGGATTTCCTTGTGTGTCACTGGGCACCAGAACAAGCCAGAAAGCCAACAAGCCGAGCAGGGTCCTGGTGAGTTTTAACATTCAGCACTCTTGTGATTTGCTTATCAAGGACTGAGGTCTCAGCCTATGTGAGATTAGCTATTAAATGGTATTAAAAAAAATTCAGAATGAGCTATAGATGAAATAGAGAAGTAGGAAGGAGGAAGAAGGATTAGAAGAGATGGTCATTTTGTATAAGCATGCACTAAAATGTGTCATTTTAGATAGGGCTGATAGCAGTGCAGATTAATAAAATTTTCTGATATGTCTCATGCTTAGGCCACATTTTCGATTGTTTCTTATGTTGCCAGCATTTCACCACCTGAAGTGAAGCTCTGCCTGTCATGTCTGCTCAGGTGACATTCTGAAGAAGTTTTGTTTCTCCTTTTGATTGGTGTACAGTTTATGTTGACAATATGACATTTATTCTTCTGATGAAGTCTTCAAGTTGTTGAAAAACAAGCTTGTATGTGCTCAAGAGGCACTTGCTACAGTTTGATTTTCTCTGTCTTGCTGTTTTCAAGTGTAGATGGCACAGAGACTGCCTTAAAAATGGGCTATAAATTATGCATAAAGTGATTAAGGACCTCTAGCATATTGCAGATGGGACCAGAGCTTTGGTCTTGAATGCTTCTTTTGAACCACTGAAGCAATGTTAGCCAAACCTTTCCACTCTATGCATCATGCAAAAGTAAAGGATGGAGCAGCAATATAGTCTTACTTCTAAAGCTTCAAAGAGCTTAGTTCCTTTTGCAAATCTATGAGCTATTCTAACACATATGGACCTTTAGAATAACTTTGATATCTTTCTGATTATCAGAGTAGCAGTGTGGAAGAAACAGTAAGGCATATGGCCAATTTCTGTTTTTCTAAATAAAGTTGGGAAAAGGGTCTGTTGGAGGAGCTGTGCTGGCAAAATCATTCGAAATTTAATGCAAGAGGTTTTAGGACAGCTGTCTCCCCCTGCATCAGGTTTAAACTATATAAACAGCGCTGTGATCTATCCTAAAACAGAGAAAACCCCCCAACATATCTATTAATTTTTCTTCAAATATTACAAAAATTGACTTGAAATCCTCTACTTCTACAAAATTAATGAAATTTAAATATTTAATTGCCTCCCTCTCTGCCTATCTCTAACTGGTGCCACCACTGTGACCGCCACTACATTTCCCGCAGTAGGATTCATTACATTTGATGCATTTGCAGCCAGATGAATCTCCATGGTACAAGGGAGCAGTTTGTTTCAAAATCTCTTAAGAAGCATGTTACAGAAATTGCTCATGGGATGCAAGAACTTCGCATGAGATATAGAAGGAAACCCTTAGTGTTCAAGGGCTTGGAGGATAATACAGTCTGTCCAAATTAGGCTCTTTGTTTGATATTGAAATAGCTTTCATGTGTGACAGGAGAGGATTAGTCATCTTCCTTTAAAATGAATTGATCGCCGGCCACTCGCTGTTCGAGTTGTCACGAACTGTCCTCTATTTTGGTTTAAAAATTTCCAAACCCAACACAACAAAACATTTCTGGTTTTAAGCTGTTGGAAGCTTAAAAAATAATGATCCAGATGAATAACCTCTTGGTTTTTCACTGCCATGGAAGCAACATTAGTCACTCCCTGGTGCCAGATGTTATTGTTAGCCACAAGTTTTTTGCCATGCTCATCATTTTACAGGACTGCAAGGCTCATCTGCAGAACACTAGTAGCACACAGTGACAATTTATCTAGAACAATACTTAGCCATACTTAGCTCATATTTGAGTAGAACTTGGTCTCAGAGAAGAGTGGAGGAGGCAGAATTTTCAGTGTCAGAATCGCAGGACTTCAATGAAGCAGACAAGGAATCCTCCCTTTTTGCAGATCTGATCTTGCTGTGGCCAACCTGAGGCATCCTCCCTAGGTGCTGCTAATATTTTTCATGTCTGGGTTTTTCTGCTGAGTCTTTAAATATTAAGAATGGCAACATAATGCTTTAATGCTGAATAGTTCTGCGCTAGTCAGACGAAACCAGCTATTTTCTATGATGCTGCCAGAGAGAAGCAAAAAATCACTTCTATGTGTAAAGCAGATGAAAACGAGAAGGACTTAACATGGTGTCATGTAAGAATCAACTTGAACTCATGAAATACACAGTAAGTATCCTTTGTGACCCTTCCACACAAATAACCCTTCTATTCTACTGTTAAGAGAAAAGAGTTAATTTGATAATTAGAGAAGATTTAAATAATTCAATGTAGTTTGGAAGTAGTAAAAAATAGCATCTGTGCTGTGCTCGAGAGTGGGGGCTGTGCATATCACAATTTATAAGGAAGGGTAAGAAGTGAATATACTCCTTATTTGCAGTTAGTCAGGCACAGCAAATGATCTTTCAATAACTCCAAAAGCTGGCAAGCTCTTTCAGCCATTGGACTGCTTGTGGTGCTGCTGTGAGCATGTGCTGACACTTTCCTCATTCTCTGACACAGAATTATTTTTAAACAGACAGTAAAGCAAAAAAGGTAAAACAAGAAGATGCAGAAAGAAAATCAGACATAGTGGTATGAAGAAATGAAGTCTAGTATCCGTGTGCTCTTCCATATATAGGTGAAGCTTATGGCTGTGGCTATATATCCGAGGAGGAGGGTTCCAGGAAAGCAGCCTATGGTCTAGCAGTCATGAGGATAGTATTAGTTCAGTCCCTTTATGCTTTATCTTGATTTTCTCTTGTTTGAGCTATTTTTAAGGCTCTCAGAAGAGGAGTGGGATGACAATAGACTATTCCTTCATTGTTTTGCTCACTATCTAGTTTCTGCCACAGCTGTTTTAGTTCATTCTTTTTCAGATTACTTCTCTTGTTTACCCGACGTGATTTCAGCACGTTTCTTTGTACTGTGTTTGGGACAGTTTGTCCTCAACCTGAGCTTCCCATAGAACAGCAGGAGCAGCTACAACAGAGCTCAGCAGCAGCTGGCTCCTCGAATATTCAGCCATCTTACCAGCAAGATTTTGAATCTACAGAGGTTTTGCTGTCAGTATTCCATCTAGCAAACAAGAAGGCCAGTTGGGCTACCTCTGCAGGGTGGTTTTTGGAGGGTGGCACATCTAGATACACTCTGAGGGTAAAAGTCTCAAGCAACACTGGTCCTTGTAGCCAAATTCTTTGAGGCTAGTGACAGTCACAGGCATTGTGTGCATTAACGCAAGATGTTTTCTGCAAGGCTGAGCCCTTATTTTTTCATTATTGAAGTCACTGCTAGCAGTGGAAGGGGGTATTTTATCAAGTCCAAGCTCTTCCCCTTCAGCCCACACACTTTGGCAAGCTCTATGCATAGGCAAAGAGGGAAATCGACTCTGGCGCTAAGAAAGACATTAAACTAAAAATCAACACCATGTAATTATCAGAAGATCCAGCCCAATAGCCAGCATACTGCACTGCATCAAAAGCAATACCAAAGAGTCCAATATTGGAATATTAGTGCTCGCTGAATATTACACCTTTGAAGTTAGGTTGTTTTCTGTTTGCTCTTTTATTATTTCCTGTATTGCTTGTTTAACTAAGGAGACAACAGGAAGATGTCCAGTTTGCCCTACTTTTCATCAGTTTTCATAAGCAGCACAGCACTTCTGACTGTGGCACTGCAGGAGGCAGGAAGATCCCGCACGAGCCTCAGAGCCATTTGGTCTTGCTGCAGCCATAACGTAACAACTGGTTACTCTGTCTTAGCTTTCATTAGGTTTGTGCCCCTGCCTTGACCATAAAACCATTACTCTATAACCTTCCTTCTGAAGGAAAGAGACCTTCTTTCCATTTCCATATTGAATGTGTGTGCATTCAGTCATTTTAATGCATTGCTTAACCTTCTTGCTCCTTTATGTATATAACCAATGCTTTTATATATATGTATGAATACAGATCTTTTCTCCATCAAGTCTGGGTTTAACATTCTTCTCATTCTTCTCTCTGGAAGGGTACATACAGATCTTTTCTCCATCAAGTCTGGGTTTAACATTCTTCTCATTCTTCTCTCTGGAAGGGTACACAAATCATGTTGTTTTCCTTTTTCCCCACAAGACAAACTACCTATTGCTTTGACCACCTGAATAGTGTTGCTCTGCATCTGTTTAAATCTCCACTCAAATCCTCCAATATTGTTCATAATTTTATCCACTTTTCCAGCCTTTTATACAATACTCTTGCTATCTTTTTATGGCCTTCTCCATTAGAAAGTAGAAAAGAGCAGAAATATTTGCAGTTAGTCACTCTGTACGTCTTTTCAGCAGCAGATGACTAAATTAGTTTCCCTCATTTCTAATAGTGCTCTGCCTTCAGTGAAGAACTTGCAGACCTACTTTCATATGTTCTTCCACTCAATATAAATTCATCTTCCTAGTCTTTGGGATTTTATTTTTAGTGATCAAATTTTCTAAAATGGTTTCAGCAGTTACAAGATCAGTAAGAATTTCATATAGTCTTTTGGTTTTCTTGGCTATTTATTTGGTGGAGAAATCCACCACTCATCCCATCTAGACGTAATTTACCCTTCTACTACTCATCACATTCTGCATTCTTTATGTAGGATATTGAAGTGTCCCTTAATGATGTGATTATCAACAAAACTCTCCTCCTAATAACATTGCTTAAATACCTATAATAACCAGACCTCATAATCAAATTATATAGTGGTTCCTCAGCCCAATAAAACCTTTTTCCTTTTTTTTCCAATGAGATTGAGACAGACACTGTTGTGCTCATGCCATTGTTTCTACCCTTACACTTTCACGCTCAGTTCCTTTTTCGATGCACCCCACTGCCTTTAGCTTCATCTCTGACTTTCTGCAGACTGCTTTTTCTCGATACATCTGCTCTAAATGTGGCTGCTATTTTACCACATGCTGTTATTCCATATACTGTCTGATTTCACATCCTGTTCCAATAGTCTGACCTTGCCCAGTCTGTTTGCCATGCCTCCCGCATTAGTGCACAACAAGGAAGCAGTTTCTTACCAGCCACAGTCAGTAATCCTTCAGAGACAGAAACAGCCTCTAGAAGCTCTATCAGTGGTCTGACTTTTGTTTCTATTATTATGAGTTTTCTCCCTCATGCTCTATCAGCTGTTGCCATATTTTTTTCACCTCATATTTGGTTACCTCCAGAGAACCAAAACCCCACCCTGTTTCCCCCTTCAGTTTTTTTCTGGTCTAAAGTCCTTTTTACGAGGCATGCCAACCACCTTTTTGAGAAATTCAGGATTTTGTACAGCAACCTGCATCCTCTTTCCATGACTGCCTTCCTGCACCTAGTTTCTCCCAGATTTTTTCAGATCTACTTTTCTGAATCTTTGCTTTGCAACAAAAGCATGAACCTGGTAGACTGAACTGGAAGGTGACCCACTTTGCAGGTAATGCAAGAACAGCTTGGAGTTCAGTATGAAAGCATTAACAAAAAATGATGTGATTGTCTTAAACCCCATGTAATAAACTAGCAAAATCCCTTTTGTGCAACAACCACATCTGTGGAAGTTAACCTCTTCAGAAATGCCTTTTATCCATTCTGAACGTATTTTTATTATTTTAGTTATTTCCCATTGTTAGGGTTCTCTTTTGGGAGTCCTCTTGTTGTTACCTGCTTAGAAATTCCAGAGTTTCTGATTTCTGAGGTCTTCCCCTGATGAGTCCTACTCAACTCCTACCAAAAGAGCTTAGTGCAGATATGGCCAGGTCCAGGCATGCAGTTCCTGTTCAAATGGCACAAAGATGGCAGCAACAAAACACAGCAATGGAAAGGAATTGGTCTTTAATGATACAATGATCTAAAGCAACCTTCAGTGCCAAATGGAGGAATTAAGTGGGCAATAAAACAGGGCCCTTCTATGAATCTGTAGGACAGGGTGGCAGAAGTTACAGTTTTTGAGTTAATTTGCAAAGTAGACATCTGTCAGTCCAGGTCAAATCCAAAGACAATCCCGAATCCTCAGCAGAGGAAGGCAATCTTTGCGCAAGAGACCAGACCAACCCTGCAGCAGACGTGCTCTAAACTAAAGCAACAGTTCCCACAGAGAGAGTAGGGAGAGGAAGTGAGCAGAGGACACATAGGCAAGTTTGCAAGACTTGGAGCTTGAATTATGAACAAAGAAGTCCAAGACAACTTTCTTAAGCTAACACTCCTGCAGAATATTAAAGGGACACATTGACATTTTGTCCCCCATTTTAGGCACACTGTAGCTGGGTGAAAGGTGTTATTTCGGTGCACCACGAACATGTTGTGTTTTGGGAGCTAGGAGAGGTGCGCACTGGACCGATGCCAGAAGGAATAGGTGCGGTGCTTGCCCTTTTCTCGCTTGCTCAACTCACCAAACACAGCTGAACTGGAACAGGGTGTACATAGACTCTTAAAACTGTTTTTTTTTCCTACAGTTTCTCTATAGGAGAATATGAGTTGACCATCCTTGAGATTCAGGCCAGGGTCACTGTGGAGGACTTGCACTCAGCTTTCTTTTTGGAAGAATAAATGCTTTAAATAATGCTCAGGTTACGTTGAGCAAATTATCCAAGTGGCTGACATTGATGAGGCAGTATTGTGGCTTGTTGGAAACTAAAGAACTTCAGACAGTCTACTTCAGTTTTCAGTGCACCCTACTGCACCAGGAGGATATAGTTGAGCCAGGTGTGGTATGGGAAAAGCAATGGTTTCCTCTCTGCTGCTGATAGACTCAGGATACAGTGGTGCTTCTTTGTTTCCCATACTTACCAGATTCCACTACCTTTTTTTTTTTTTTTTCTGCCATGAAAGGAGGTATTTCTTTCTCTATTTAAGTAGGAAAAAAGAAGTTTATACTTGGTATAAAAATATCTACTTTTCATGTCTTTGTGAGTAGAAATACCTTCATTGGGTGTCATTCACATACAGTAACTTCAGATATCTAAAATTTAGTTATCAGAGTTTGAATGAGTCCCATAGACATTCCTTGTCTCTGACACAAGGAGGGGGCACAGCTAGATGTGGTTGTGCTGCTGGAGATCCTGGTCTTCTGATAAGACTGAGACAAACAGCTCTTTTTTGGGGATTGGTAGGATCCATACCAAGTAGAAACTTATTAACCTTCCTAAAATCTGTGTCCTTCCTTCTTAATAGCACTATTTAGTGGTAGCATTATTCTAGGGGAGTAGCTATGGACTTTGTACAAGCTTCCTACAACACATGCAAACATATCACATCAACATAGGTAATCAGTTTCCATAGGATCTATTGATTTGTTTTGTTGGGAATTTTTTTTGGTATATAAAATAAGATTTTAAATTTATTACAGAGTACTTGTGAGTTTGTACCTCTCTAGGGTAGACTTTGGTGGGGTTTCAGTGCTTACTCCCCTTGCTTGCAGAGACAGGCATGTGGCAACTCAGGCCAACCATGAAAAAGGGTATTTATGAGAACATTGCAAGGTGAAGGAGATTTTTTTTTTTTGCTCCAGTGTACAACAACTGGATGTTCTTACCTTCTTAGTTTCCCTGATAATTAATAAAGGATACTAGATTTTTTTTTACAGTATTATTCTTTTAAAACTCCATTTGTTATGTGTGTGTGAACATGTACACATATACATACAAGGTCTATTAAAAAGAAAAATCCATAAAATCATCACCAGCTAGAAGGATTACAGCTACAAGCATGGTGACTGCTCTCCAGCTGTGAAGGGAGCCAAGGGTAATGAGTTCATAATTAAATATAACTTCAAGTCATCATGATGTGACAGAAGAAATTACTCCTTAAATTTCCATGATTTAAACCCAATCAGTTTAACTGTATTTCTTTTGAATCAGTGAAGTAGCTTTTTTATATTGATTCCTATATTGGAGTGTGTAGTGGTGGGCATGGGGGTCTTTTATTATCCATCTCTACTCTGATGTCCTCTTTATCATGAGAGTTTCTGCAGTTAAACCTCATGCATGTCTTTTTAGGATGGCTGTCCTTTCCTTGCCATAAGAGGACTGAAGTGACCTGTTTCTTCAGACTGTTATTTCAATCTTCTGGACTTTCATTGCTAAATCCTCATTCCATTTACTTATGTAAAGTAAGTATTCCCCTTACCTTGTCATTAAGCATCTTCTCCAGCTACTTTAAAGAGTGAAGGAAGTTTTATTTATAGCTCTTTCTTCACCATTAAGTGGGGAGATTTCCATGCATCTTAGAGTCTATCACTATATTTCAACAGTCACAGTATGTTGGACGGTAACAAGCTGCTACCTGGAGTTGTGAAGGGGAAAAGCTAGCACAAATATATGCCTTGGTTATGTGAGAGTACATAAACCACATGCTAGACTCATTATGATGTGCGCCTTTAAAATGTTGTGATACATGTAGTTATCTTGAGTTTTCCTAAGCACCTTGACTTGAATCTCAGTTTATAGCATGTATTAGTTGATGGAACTCAAGATTTTTTCCAGCAGGCCAGGAGCAGCCTGCTTCCCTGCTGCAAAGCACTCCTATGAAACCCTTTCCCACTTAGCACTGGCAGCATAATTTAACAATTTTATGCACTTTCAGTGACTCAGATACACTCCCTGAGTTTGACAGCCTCTATAGAGATTTTCTGTTAGCACCATGGTTCCTGCAAGCAGAAGCAGCACATAAGGGGATTCAGTGCAGCAAGACCTGGTTTAAGAGGAGGGAACTCCAGATTTCTGCCATGGCTGATGTGTTTGATTATTTTAAAGGACCTGTTTCTCAGAAGTGGAATAGAATAGATACTTGCATAATTAGGGAATAAAATTACCTAGGATTCACAGTTACTTGTGAGTAATAATATCTAATCAGACATTGCTCCAGGGACACGTCTGCACTGGTACTTCCAATTAGGAAGTCATCACGAGGTATGCACGCACATTTCTGAAAAACTCAGTTCTGTAGTAAACAGAGTTGGTGTTGCTTGCTGGCATTGCACGCAAAGCTCTCCTGAAAAAAGCTAGTTGCATTGTGGTTTGAGTATATGAACTGATGAGGTTCAGTAGTGAAGGTGCCTAATTGCTTTACTAATATTAGTATTTTCTGTTAACAACAAGGTTTAAAGCTGTTAGTGCAACGTAGCCCTGTTTTTCACTATATTTCCTTAACTGCAATTTGATTTCAGTAAGGCTTAAGAAGATATTTAAATGTAAACTGCTCCAAGAGTGTGGGGCCTCACAGTGAACAAAATGAATATGCAAGAACATTTCAGGGCACTCAAATCAACCTGAAGTAAAGCACTGGAAAGGTGTGTCTTTGCTGGAGTAATACAAGACTTTCTTGTAAGGAAGGATTTTAATTACAATCCCATGCTCAGTGTTTTCAGAGGTTGCAGGCATCTACCTTGTGTGTGGCTATTTTTTTGTGGGATTCAGAATTTCTTCTCCATATACACACCCCTGGAACCCACAGGGACCCTCATTTTCTTCAAGCTGAGCTAGGTAGGCAGACCTCAAAGTGAAGAAAGCAGAGCCCTTATGAGTGAATGCTTTGTGTGAAAACATGTTTTAGACAATTTTTTTTCTCCACAAAAGGAGTTATTATAACCACCTTAGAAACCATTCTAGAGAGTTGAGGGATAAAGCTAGTCTCCCTCAATGTTTGCAGAACAAATGGATGAACAGGCAGATGAGGAAGATGAACTCAAGTCTAGTACTCTGTTGAAAGACTGGGTAGTTTCCAATACAGTTTTTAAACCATCCAAGATAAAAAGACGTCTGATGAGATTGTTCTGGCCTCATAGCAGCATCCTGAAGCTCAGACATATATGTAATATGGTCTTTGTCTCTTTTTCTGTAGTCCACTGAATTTCTACTCTTACAGGAAGATCTCTTTTTGGGTTTGAATGCCCTGAGCATTTGCCTTGCTGAATATTTGATCATGATAGTAGATAAAAAAAATATCCTAATTGATGCTTGCCTGTCCCTGGAATGCTGTTAGCTCAGTGCAATGTGCAGAGGTTCCTGTGCAAGTAGATGTGCAACCCAAGAGGCATTTGAACCTGTGCAAGTAGATGTGCAACCCAAGAGGCATTTGAACATTTAGTTTTCTGCATTTCATAAGCCTATGGATTTCCTTGCTACATTAAAGGAGCTGTCATGCTGGATCAGAGCTGTGGTGATTCACTGGCTTAATGCTACTGGAGCCAGAAGTAACATTCACATGAGTATTTCAATTAAAAATCAGAAGAGATGCAAGATACACACTTTTAACAGGGAGGGTGATTCATCACTGGGAAGGAACTAGCCTTGGAAGCAGCAAATTTTTCATTTGTGTTTGCAAATTAGAACGGCAGGACTTTCTGGAAGATATGCCGCAGCCAAAACCAGGTTATTGAGTTCAGTACAAGGATAGCTGGGTAAAATTAGATGGCACATTCTAGACGAATGGGCTGGATGAAGAGACAGTTTTTTTCAGTTCATTTGTCCTACATACAGAAAAACAAAGTCCGTTGGAGCAGAAAAGACTAGCTTTTTCAGCAGGACAAGGGTCACCTCTGACTTCTTCTCCTCCTCCAGTCATCTGAAGCTGATAAGGTTTCCTGCTGCTGGCTTGGTGCTTGCCTTTGACAGAGACTGTTGGCACAGCACTGATTCATTGCTGAAAGTATGCGATTTTACTGAGGGGTTGGGTTTACAAAATGTAAGGCCTTCCTCAAAATCAGCATATGTTTTACATGGGAGAAAAACAATGTGGCTGAGTGTGTGCATGAGGAGTAAGACAGTTAGGAATATCAAATTCATAATTTCTGGTTTCTAGAAACTGTATCAGGAAAACTGTTCCATGAAATGTAATCAGCTGGGTTTTGGTTTACTTGTGTCTTTGAAATGTTCAGTAAATTGTGTTAATGCCCTAGTACATGATTGTCTATTGAGGCTACAAGTAACACCTCTTGGTCTCTGAATTTTTTATTCATGCAGGACGGACTCCAGCAGGTGTTTTTGTTTACAATCTCTTTTATAAGACCATTGTGATCCCCTGTTTTTTTCTACCCTGGAAAGGGTCATATTTCATCTGTGGCAGTAAAATAAATACGTATGTTAATCAGGGCCTAGATTAGATCTCACTGAACCGCTGAGGGACGATGTCTGTAAGGTGATGTTCCTTCATGCCTTTTTTTTTTTTCTGGGATGGTATAGACACTTTCATTTGGATACCATTTCTCTTTTGTGTTTCCTGGTCTTGCCTCTAATTTATCCTTCTAGATTTACATTCCTGGACAGCCACCAGTACACATCAAACTACAATGAGAAATCCCACAGCTCTCCATGTGCTCCGGAATTCATGTCTCTCATAACTGGCAGATTAATGGGAACCAAAGAAAAGATCAGGTGTTTGCAGCAGCTTGAAGTGCAAACAGTTGCTAAAGCAATAGCTCTTGTCTCAATTATTTATAGGTTTTGGCCAAAGTGGTAACAGCTAGCTGCCAAAAGCTTGCAAAATCAGCCTATAGAAGTAAACTACCAATAGTGTTGTGTTTCTCCAAGTTACTGAGTATTGCCCCACTAGGATTCAGAGTGGCTGTAGGGCTGTAAAGGATGTGAAAGATAGCTTTGGCTGAAAGCAGTATGCTGTGTCATCTAACTTTAGCATGCCAAATCCTAGGAGCAAAATCCAGCATTGTGTGTTCACTGGCTATGTGCTGCACATGAAGAGGCTGACAGCATGGCTGTATTCCATTGCTTCATGGCTCAGGCAATGCCAGTGGGTTCTTTTCAAGACAATGGTAAGACATTGCTGCTGGGGATGATTCACTTCAAGGAACCCTTTTCAAATGTAGCAGGTAGAAGATGTAACCCCTCCAGGTATCTCCAACAGCTTGACCCCCACAGCACTACCTTTGTGCCACACTCCGTGACCTGCTACACACACTATTAGCTGCATGCTATAGCAAGACCACTCAGCTTGGCTGCATTTTCAACTTTTCTGGTAGCTACCAAAGCGCTCACAAAGAAGAGTAATTTTGTCTGAGTGTCACAGGCGTGGGATATCAAGGCCTTCTGAGAGTTGGCTGTTTGCGGTCATTCTGCTCTACAGAGGGCTACATGGAGCAAGAATCTTTCTCTGGTCCTTCTTAACTAGTTTTATAGACATAGACTAAGATGTGTCAGGAAAAGAGTCAATATAGCAGCATATTTGGCTGAAGTTCCCTCATTGCAGAATGGGATGGAGTTAGAGAACATCTCAGGAAGTGCTCGGACAGTAAGTGGCCTAAAATTGTACACTTTTCTAGAGCTCAGACATTTGACCTAAAGTTTCAAGGAAATGCATCTACCAAAGTGGTGACCATGTGTCTGATTGATCTAATGGTATCCTTCTTTAGAAGCTGATGTGATGCTCAGGCTCCTCCCTCAAGATGATGAGACAAGCTGGTGATACTTCTTTTGACTAACATGGTGAGATATCAAGCTACTAGACTACAGCTAAAGTCCCAGGTTCAGTTCCTGCTGTGGCCCTTTAGGATTCAAAGAGAGTCCTGGGAAGGGAAGGAGTGTCCTCTACCTCTCCTCCTGACGCTATGTCACTGTGCAGCAAAGGCATGCTTGATGCTTAGAGCTTTTCCTTAGACCAGTTCTAAGCTGAGGTGGTTAACAGGACAGGGGAGAGTCCTGTGCTGTATGCCACACGAAGTCTGAAAGCAAACCGGAAATCTGGGACCATGAGCTTCAATCTGCAGGTGAGCCATCCCAGCCTGGTACAGCCTGTGCTGTGCACCCACGAGCTCCTTCTACCTTCAGTCTCACGGAAGGAGGGTGTGAGAATGCACACTGTGCCTTCTTCATTACAGTGTAACTTCATATTCAAGTGATAACCTTCTACAAGATAACAGCTTTGAACTCCCTCAGGTTTTCAAAACTGGCCTGGTGCTCTAATGCTAAATGATGCCCAAACCACTCTCACTGCCTTCTGGCTTTTGATAGAAGGAAAGCAGCACATAATTCCTTTCATATGAAACCTGATGCTGTCTGTCTGGAGGATTTGGGAGTGTCAGTCTTGTGGGAAAAGTTCCATGTGAAGGGGTCTTGATGTGGGTCAGTTGCTGGGCTGTGCAGGCCTGGGCTTACTTAAACATGAATTAAAGCTGTAGGTGCTATGAACTTTATTAAAAATAAGACACAGTTGGAAGCCAGGTGGTCCTTCAATCTGGCAGACT
This sequence comes from Empidonax traillii, assembly GCF_003031625.1. Lineage (NCBI taxonomy): Eukaryota > Metazoa > Chordata > Aves > Passeriformes > Tyrannidae > Empidonax > Empidonax traillii. The sequence continues at coordinate 42,498 of NW_020955714.1, forward strand.
TCATCTCCATCTAAGTACTTTAAGCACAGAAGTCCTCTTTTGTCCTGACCCTAAGTAGCCACTTATCTGCACTGATTTTCTGCAGAGAGAAAAGTGTTTGACCCATGGGCTTAGCTTCTGTTGCGTGTTGTTCTGAGCACTGAAAAACTAGTGTTTAATAACTGGTCATTTTGAGTGAGGGTAAAATCTGTTCAGCGCTAAGGGTGTTAAAATGTGAAAAATCAGGCAGAAATCTAGCCAGGGTGACAGAATGACACATTCAAGGTGAACTATGAAAATTTCTGTGATCACAAAAGAAGACTACATCAAAAAGCTTTGTTTCTAATCCCTCTGTCTCACTGTTTTCCATGAATACTGAATTGGAGTGTGAAGCAATTCTTTCTGCTGCATTTCCTTCACATAAGCATTGGCCTTATGTATGCATGATTTTTGAAGACAGTGGCTTTTATTGAATTATCAAGCTAGTCTATCAGACAATATCCTGACTTCACTGGAATTTCACATCCTGAGTTTGATAGCTGTGTTATCTTCTGTTATATTTTTCATAAGGCTGTCATGGCAACAACAAGAGAGCAAGGTTTTCTTTCAAGTCCTCCCTGTTCGTTATCCAGATGAAGTGATGGTGTGCCTCTGGTGTCTAATTGTAACTGCCTTATGAAACACCTTCCACTTGGACATGTCTAACCAGGTGTTAGCTCAGCTTCACTTTCTCATCCCTTTTCCCCTTCTGTGGACAAGCATGAAAAGGTAGTTCGTCCTAAATAGTCCAATAAATATCCCCCAAAATAGCAGGCCTTTCTCCATGTGCTCTGCAGCATGGACATCAACACCTCACCTCCAGTATGAAACTCCTCTTTGTCCCACTTGCTGTCATTTCTACCCTGAGCTACAAGAACTGCAGGCAGTAAAAGAAACACGGTTTAAACATGAAAGGATAAACTGCTGCAGGTTCAGGTCTGGAATATGTCAGATTAAAATGAGAGATAAACCACCCCTGCTACCAAGCAGTGCAATATAGTTGCCTCTGAGATTTCGTCTTTGTTCACATTTTGTTTATAGTGATTTTGGCAGCTTATATTTAAGAGTCTTCACAGCCAGCTGCTTTATCCCTTATATTTTATTTTCCATTGCTTAAGTTCTTCTCATAACTCCTAACTTTTACCTCCTGTGTGGCTGAAGCAGTGCCTTTCCCTCTTTGACAGCTAAACCCAAAGTATTTGGACTGGTGTTACCTACTCAAAACTGCCTAGCTTCAAAATTGTTCATTGTACTAGTACAATAAGTCAGAAGTTGCTCTGTGAGTTATTAAAAACTGATCACAACCTTCATTTCCTCTCCCAGGCAGCTTTTTATAGGACATGAACTTTAAAACCTAGTTCTTAATGACATATTATAACCATGAGACAGGGATCTGGCTATTGTCTCATTCAATTTATTTTAAGATTTCACATTACTAGTCAGGAAACTTAGGTGAAGCTCATGAACTAGAAATTCCATCTTGCATGCTGATGCCTCCAAGAGATTGCTTTGCTTCCAAGAGATTGCTTTTCTTTGTTGCATACTTTGTTGTATTTGAAAGACATTTTGAAAATTCATGCACAGAAAGCATTTCCATTATCCTGGGGTAATTCAGATCCATCAGAGGATGTAAAATATGTAGATAAGAGATGAAAATTACCCCAAATTAATTAATGCTAAATCTAACTGTAATTCCCAAGGTACTGCTAGACAAACATCATTACAGTAATGTGAACTGAATTTATTAAGAATGTTGTCATTGTGGATTTCGCTTTTAAGAAAGGATGTACTTGCCCCTGGTGGTCTAGAGGGTAAAGGCGCTGCTCTGTCACCGCAGAGACTGGGGTTTGATTCCCGGTCGGGGCCACTCCCCAGGCAGATGGAGCTCGTTAGCCCTGTAAGTCAATCCATCTACGTCCTGAGGACCTCGCTGCCACCATCCAAGCGTGCTTGGCCCCGGCAGATGAACCTCAGGATTAAAGGGTGGGCTCAGTTCCGCGCACACTGTGTCTCACCTAAAAAATCCAATGCGCAGGCTGGAAGGTGTAAAAACCTTTCCCAGTTCTTCGTTCGCGAAGACTGGCTATTACATTACATGTTTCTTGTTGCTACTTTTGCACATGCAAAAGCAAATAGGCAACACTTGAAAAGTTACATTGCCCTTTTAAATAAACTTCAAATGTTTACCTGTAAGTAGTCATTTATTATTTTGTGATAAATTGGTAATACCCTAAGGTCCTTCCAGAGTATTTATGAAAAATAGATAATCAGACAAACAGGAATTTAGTTCTCTATAACATTTATTTGCAGTAATTTTAAGAACCAATCTGCATTCTTTCCTGACAGATGCAGTTTTTGAATAGCTTTCATTTTGCTTTGTTTGCGTGAGTTTTTGGTACTGAGGACAAAAGCTTCCCTCATACTTTGAATTCTCTTTTATCTTATTTCCATTAAACAAATACTAAGCAGTGGTGTTTGTTCAATGATTCGTATTTTCTTTCACTAGTCTTTTAATTTATATCAGCTCTTCGGAAACTGACAAATCCTGTCTATAAAAATATCTTGGAATAATGTCTAGCATCAGCTAAGTCTGGCATTAGGTTGTAATATTCCTGTTACTACCTTCCTCTGCTGCCATCTTGCAGAGTTGCTGTGTTGCCTTTGTCTCAGAGTGACAACTTGACTCTTGCTCCATGTTCCTAAGTACCAAATGTACCAAGGTGGAGCAAAGGTGTGACTCAGAGCTGGCAACATGAATGCTGTATGGGACGATGGCTTAAATGTGTTTTAGCCTGTATCCTATTCTCATCATGTCTTAGGGCCATGGAGGGACTCAATCTGCTCCTCTGTTTTACATCATGCCATTCACTCATACATGTATATATCGAGATAAAATTCAGAAATCCACATCCTGCAGAACAGAGGAACAAGAATAGCAGTCTAATTTATTCCACTTAAACATGGGAGTTCTGGTAGTCTGGACAATGAACTGATACCATGAATTTCCACACATCCTAAATTAAATGAGTGTCAACAAGCCACCTTAGACCATGCAAACTGGAATTGTGTTTACATCAACACCACTCCACAGTGCAATTTCACCCTGCAGTGTGACATCTCTCACTATGCCCTGAAGGCTAAACAAAACTTTAAAGCATAGTAGGAGGCTTGTACTGTGAACAGCCAGCCTTGATCATCACAGGCTGGGCACTCCAAAGTGGAAGTGTTGAAAGTACTTGAGCACTTCTGAACTTTTTGGCCCACATGCGTTTGGACTCATGCTCTGCCTTCCCTACTGTCACAGTAATCCATTGTAGCCAATGGTACTCGGTGCTTCACATGTCCTACTTGACTGGATCATGTCCAAGTAGAACAAGGAGAGATTGAAATGATAAAAAGCTAAAATGAAAAGGAAGGGTGAAGAATAGCACAGTCAGGAAAGTCAAGGCACAATATTGATTAAAGACATGGAATCTAAGTACTGATAAAGAAGAAGCAGAGAAAAGAAACATCTACCTCTGAAAACAAGAGAGAAAATAATCCCATGGAATTTTGTCTTCCCAGACAGTAGGACAACAGCAGCTCAGTTTTCTGTCTGCATAGAAGTCATGTCAGCAGAAGGAAAGCATGAAAGATGTGTTGTCATATTGTCCTCTGAGCTAAGCCAGAAATATTCATCTGAAATTTTGTCCATGTAAAGCAGAGTAAGAGCATGAAAAGGTGGGAGAGAAGGATTCCTGATCTTCTGAAAATACGTGGTGCTAACTGGCAACAGATGGAGCCTCCAGCATTACCAGGCAGGCTTGCTCACATTGCAGGCTTGTCAGGTGTTTAAAACTTTGGGAAAGGCTCTGATGATGAGATTCTTAGCACCCATATGTAGCCTAAGTCCTCTTAAATCAAAAGTGATACTTAAGTATCAATAACAATTTCTCCAGAGCACTGAATGTCTGTCCTCTCATGGCCTCTCCAAACACTACATACCTCCTTCATCTCACATGTACAAGATATTTTTTGGGGAAAGGATGGATAAAATGCCTGGATAAATGAAGTACTTGCTATTTTGATGTAATTCATTGTTTTGATATGGCAGATTTCCACTGGAGCAATGTGTCTGATGGCGACTGGAATCTGTGCCCTGGTGCCAAATGGGAGCTGGAAGTTGATTGTCTGGCTAATGTTTAAAATCCAGCAGCTAGTATCCATCATCCTGGCTGCAACTGTTTCTATAGTGCAACAGACAGTGATCAGGTGACAATATGGAAGATGAATCTGTCCAGAAAATTCCACATGCACCCAGATTACAGATGACAGGTAGGTGCAAAGCAGAGACACTCAGCTCCTCTGGGCTCTGTGGCAAAGCTGCTTCTCCTGCACATAAGATTTGCCTCCTTCCCTAATAAAAAGTGAATAGAAGGGTCTACACTTAGCAAGGTCTCATTTTGAACCTAAGGAAGGGATAATTTCAATCACTAAATCACTCATACATTTTTCTATTCCTTATTTATTTCTTGTATGGATTTAAATGTTTAGAACTTTGCTTGATTTATTATCTGACTTAAAATTATACTTCTATTAATTCCCAGATAAAATGTTAATATCTAGGATGTTATTTTATTGAGCTATCATTTCTGAAATACCCCAGATTTATGCTGTAATTAAATATAAACACAGTGCAGGGTAATGAAATGGTTCTGTGAAGGACTGCCTACAGTATAGCTGAAAACTGTTCTGCAGCATTATTAAGGAGACAGCTACTGTAGGCAAGACATCTGCTGAAGTCAAAAGTAATGATAAAAATCAAGCACATTAGTGCTTTTACAGTTTATAGTCTACATGAGTTGTGAGACAAATAACCTCTGACTGTGGCAGTGTGTTCTCTCTGGCTGCTGAAAGGGGCTGATGGGTTTTGGTTTTTCTGCTGGCAGCAGCACCTGCTCAACCAGGCACTCAGGGACTCATTGCAACCATATTGCTGTGCCACGGCTGTCACTGGGTCATGTGTTTACAGACCTATTGCCTTTTTTCTTTTTGAAAATGAGCACTGCTGTGCCTAGCAAAACAGAGGGAACAATGATTTGAAGTGTTTGCTGAAACCCGAATAATCTTGTAGGGCCTGAAGCGACAGGAGTGGGACATGGAGCAGCAGGTTGTTATTCAGAGCAGTGCTTCTCATTGCATACTTATGACTGTCCTGAAGGCTCACATTAGCCTGTAGGAACTCAGTCTCCAAAAGTATTTTGTGGATCAGTTCTGGTTCAGAGATGTTCTTCACGCACTGTGTTATTCTTCTGTATTCTTGTACTTCCCAAGCATGGGAATTACTTGAGAAGACCCCTGAATTTCTACTTCTAGGAAGCAGAAAAAGAGGTTGTCTTGAGAGAGTAAGCAGAGTGTAAGGATTGAAGACTTCACATCTGTGTGCTGAAATCAAATGGTTATCAGAAGGATGGGGATTTGTGAATGAGATATAGCTGCCTGTCAACCCCAGAAGCCAATCCTGTCTGTAGGCTAACTCTCCCCCCACCATAGTTCTGCTTTTTTTCAGGAGACCAGATTTCAGAGAAGGGAAGGGAAGGGGCAGAGTGTGAGGGTGGTAGCATGAAAGCAATATCCTATTGTCAATGTGAAAAAAATAACATTATTTGATAATCCCTTCACTGTCCTGGATGTGTATATGCTCTGTGTATACCAACTATTGGTTTGATACATCTATATCTGAACCTGCCACTCTGGTATCTCCCTATGGTCAGTAGAAAGGAGAAGGTACTTCCAGAGGAAAATTTTTCTTGTCCAAAACTACACGTTGAAGACAAGTCAGAGGAGTAGCATTCACTGAAATTTAAACTAGAGGAATTGCATTCTTCATTCCTCAGCAATACAAACCTGGGGAACTTCTATTCCTCCTCTACACCATGTGATCAAAGAGCTGGGGAGTTCACAGCAAATACCCTAGATGTTTGGAATATCCCTTGAGTTCATTTGATAAACAATGTTTTGAGGTGGTCATTCAGGTTCTCAGGCTGTGTGTCCCTGGGCCATTTGGAGAGTCAGAGGGTGCCAGGGAAGCAGTTCACCCTTGTCAGACTTGCATCCTTTTCAGGTAAGGTTTTGTAACTCCCAAGCTGCTTCTTTGGGGATTGTAGCTATTGCAGCAGCTCTAGGTCAGTTTGTTAAACCTGTAGGCTCATTGCTTTTGGCAGTTCTGGGCTTGAATGGATTTAAAAAGAAGTAATGTTTTCAGAGTAATTTCAGTGAGGAAAAAGGTGAGGAAAAAGCTTTTTTCATTGTCTGTATAGTTCTGTACTGGCAAAACTAAATTCTGGAAAGAGTATGATAAGTATCTTATAAAGAAAAAAAGGAAAATGGTTGCTCATACCTTCACAAAGGATTATATGTTTATTATTTGTCTATGACAAAGGTCTTTAAATGCAGCCTGAATATACATGAAGAACTGAAAAGCCAGTGCAAAATAAAGAAGGTATGGCCTCTTCCATTTCTGAACATATTGTCATCTCTGTCGTGGTGCAGTGGGCACCACAGCAGCAGGACCTGGGCTCCCACAGGGTTTTTCTTTGCAGCCCTGGAGCAATTTGAACATCCCCTTGTCCCCCCCTTGCAGAATCCAGGGTCTCTGATCCCAGTTTGTAAATCCACATGCAAAGTGGTTCAGCTCATGACAAAAAGTTGGCAGCCCACAGACTTGCCCAGGCCATTACTCTGGTATTCTGCACATAGTAACATAATTCTTAAAATGGCAGCTTGGCAATGTGACCTGTGGTTCTGATTCCCAAAAACATAGCAGATGTGTTTAGGTGTGCTTCCCCACTTTAAATACAGCGTCCTCCCATGAACTAAAGACTATATGTAAACTACCATATAATGTGCCTAATATCCAGGGAGTCTTTCTATTATATAATTTTTTTTCTCTTCATGGTTCCCAGCAGTGAGAATTGCTGGGCACCACAATCCCTTTGCTCTCCATTCTGATTATGGGGACTATGTGGTGGAGTTATGTGGGGAAGAGGCACAATGAGAGACAGAGCTTCATCTCCTGGTTGACATTGCCTGCTACAGTGTGTCCCACCTGCATGTCACTTCAACACAGCCCCATCTGTATAATCCACAACATCATTATGCCAGAATTACCCATCTATCTATATCTATCTGTATCTATATCATCTATATCTATCTCATCTATATCTTTATCTATATCTATAGGTAGATACATATATCTCCTGGTGTCACACAAAAGAAAAGCTGGGTCCTTATAGCCTTTTTCAGGCAGAGGCACTGAAATGAAGGGAGAAGGGAGCATTCTCTGCAGACTGCCAGCTGCCTCCTGAGCAGTATCTCTTTACTGAATAGGAGTAAATAGAACAGGGACCAGATGGGCTACTTCTGATTGACAGGTGTCAGGATGTGTGTACAGCTTTGTCAGTCAAGCTGCTCCAAGTCAATTGAACAGCTAAATGGTTTGGGTTCCACTTGTTTTCCCAATCTGAAAAGTTTACTAAAATCAAGGTAGAAGACATAAATTCCAGTATTTTGCATTTTTGGCCACAGCCATTTTGTGTGTTATAGAAATTCAGTCAGATTCTTAGCAAATGCTCTGGTGTACAGTTTGGGTTCATCTATGTGACAAGGACATTTGTGTGAAGTGGATTCAGGAACTGTATGGGTATCATTCAGCATTTTCATTGCCTCTGCAGGTGACTCAGGAAAAAGAAAAGCATTTTCAGATTGCAAGTCTTTCCAAAATAAACAAATACACCAACATAGCTCTTACTGCATATTTATTATGATTGTCTCTTTGAGACTAACAACCAACCTTTAACTTTGACATATAAAAATGTCATTTCTGCAAGTGCTACTCAACCTTAGTTTGAAACTCTGTTTATCTCTACCTGTACTAACAAATAAATATGCTTTGTTAGTGATGGTTTTTCTTTTTCTTTAATTTTCCCTTTGTTTTTTGTTTGTTTGTTTGTTTGTTAAATTATCATTTATTTTTCTTCTTTTTTTCGAAAATGTAGTTTTCTAGGTAGGTAACAGAAACAAGGTTTCCATATGTATGTGATATATCCCATTAGAAAGGGTGATCAGTGAATAGATGTAAGTATTTGTAAAGACTGCAAAGACACTAATTTTGATAAATGCATTAGGAGACACTCACAAGTAATGGCCCACAAATAGCCATTGGCTTTTCCTGTGTGCCACATTCAAAAGTATCAGGATTTTTTTCCACTCTAGATATCTGCGTCATATTTTTTCACATGGCTTTTTTGTTAATTCCTTCCATGTAGCAAACAAAACACCATAGTTGCTAACTTGAGTTGAAGATGTTTTCTAGAAAGGAAACACAGAGTTCCTTTCTACAGTCTCAGAAGGTCTCTTGCTGTCCATATTCTCTGTTTGTATGAGGTTATGTATGTTTTTGGTAGATGTTGCCTGTCCTCAGCAAGGTAAATAAAATGTTGTATTAAGAACTTGTTTCTTCATTCAAGTCCCAAAGCAAAAAAACAAGTAAATATTATTTTTCCTGTATGCAGCCAGTTCACAGGAGCTCCCCTGTGGAAACATGGGTGTATACTTAGGGCTAGATAATAAATGTTCTGACTGAGAGTCCTAAGGAATAAGAGGCTGTTGTTCCCACAGCAGGCAGCTGCTGCCTTACAGCTCAGCCAGGCTCCAGTGCTTCCATCAACTCCTTGCCAGACACATGTACAAATCATCTTTTGTCTCATGTCTTAGGTTTTGTTTTTCTCTAAGAATTTGTTTTTTTGCTAGTTATGTGTTTATTCTATGACTAGGACGTTGTTCCTATACCGGGGTAACGCAGCATACGCAATTACCTGGGTATCTCATTTTAACCTCAGTGTCTTCTCCCTTCAATTCTTTGTGGGTGCTATTTCCTTTGCAAAGGGAGAGAAGGAGTCAGTGAACAGGGATGTGACTGAAATCTTTCATTTGATAGCACGAGTCAGGATTTATAGTATCTTTGGCTAAATTTGGGCGACATTTTCCTCTAGTATTTCTTGATCACTTTCTGACTTGGATTTCTCTTGACATGCCATCATTCCCCAAAGCATTTAAGTGTTATGTTGATGATCTCTTGTCCATTACAGGAACAGAGACAAGCCCAATAGCCATAAATCTCATATGTAAAACTGAGTCAGTGATTGAAAAGTCATGTATAAGTCTTAAAAGCTGTTCCTAATTGCAGTGCAGTTCAAGAAAAGTGTAATCCAAGAACCTTCCTTCTCAAAAATCCCCACCATAAAGTGACAACCGGTAGAGAGCTCTTTGTTCTTTATAACTATCACTTCACTCAGCTTCAAGTTGACAGGGTCTAATAATGAAGACAGGTTAACAACATTTTGCATATGGAGAGCCCTTTTGCTATAACAAAAGAAGGGTTAGGTCATATCATCCTCAGTATTAAATTTCAGAAATTCATACAAGTTTTCATGGAGATTGGGTAAGAAGTGTGCTAGATGTGTTTGAACCATAAGAAAAACTGTGTTAAATCAAGGTCTTATCTCCCTTTTGGTGAGATAAGTGTTATCCTTCTAAAAACTCACTTTGCTATGCAGCATTTGCCTCTGGCTGTTCTTCTTTGACTGATTTCCATAAGCATGTATAATTTCACCTTTTTACTTACATAAAAGAATAGTGATATTCAGGAATTTCACAACTGTTTTATTTCATTAGAAGTGTTTTATTTGAATGTAGACACTTTATATCAGAAATTACCTGTTTCTTGCTAGGTTTTCATTTTAACTAGGAATTAAGTAATAAGAAGGATTTTTCTTTTTTTTGAAAGTGCAGCCCAAATGCATATACATGGTGAACTGAGTGTTTATGTGTATTTGCATACAATCTTGTGGTGCCTCACTAAACAAGTAAATTAGATACTTTCATGTTCTACAACTCCTTCAGTAATTTTTCTTCTGTTTTCTTCTATTCCACCAAGACCAAATATTTTATACAAATTATTTGACCATCCACGATAAACCTCACTGGTGATCTAGTTTAAAGATGACTTTAAATCTTTAGGAAGAACAGGAGGCTAAGATGTCTGCATGGAGTTTGCTATAGCTTAAAACGCACATATAGCTGATATTGACTTGAAATAATCTGTTTTTAGTGTTTTCACAAAGAAAACCATATGGAAACAGCAAACACATAGAAAAATAAATGCTGTTGAATTCAGTGTAATGTTTCCATATTGAAAGCAACTACCTAAATATCTGAATTTCCCATGGGATAAAAGTTTTGGTGTTTCTATTGATCCTACAAAAATGTAGGAGTTTGAAGCTCACTTAGAAGAAAAATTATTCCAGGTAAATTTTATTAAAAGTATAAGCTATCTTTACTGAAACTATATACTTTCCTCATCTCCACAGGGTTTTAGGTACATTTGAAAGGGAAACCACTTTTATAAGCATCAAATCTATGTCAGAGGCCTAGAAGGAAATAGCCAATTTTGAAGGTCTTGCTTATTACACTTTATGATGTTCCAAGCTCATCTAAAGCCATGAAGCCTTCTGTAATAATGAGCCCCTTTGTTGCTCTGAAGATGATGAAGTTTGTTTCTGAGAAAGGCAGTACATGGAACTGCTCTAAGCTACCATAGATCAGACAGCTGGGACAGTTGGCTGTGTGAGTCCTGCCCTAGGATCTCCCAAAAGTCTTCAGCTCAATCCTTATTCCTATATACATTCTAGGATGAACTGAATATCTCACACCTGAAATGAGGATGGCAGCAGCACAGCCTGATAAGTCTTACCTGTGCATCCAATAGTATCCCAGAAGACTTGTAAATAGATGCTGTATAGTTTTGATTTTGTCCTAGTTCAGCAAAATATAGGGAAAATGTACAGCTGAAGATTAAGCAGGTATTTGAAAAAAATTGCAGAAACAGGCCTTGTTTTGTTTTCTCCACTAAAAGTCATGTTTAACAGTGAGGAAAGCTTTGCAGTTAACAAGTAAATGTAGTTATCAGTATGTAAGGTAAGTATTACCGTTAAGCTGGCAGTGATGATTAATAGACCAAAATGTTTTATGGTTCATTAATCCTGGATAGAAAAGTTCCTTATGCAAATAACAACCCTTTAATCCTTTGCCCAAAACAGACTTCCTCTGAGATGATAAAATACTTTAAATTAACTCAGCTATTACTTGTTGACCCTTTGTATTAGCGGGGATCTGGAGCAAACTTAGCAAACACTGTGCTTTTGAGAAGATCAACAGCCATTTTTATCTGCAAGTTCACTTTCCTGAGATTCCCAACCAGTTTTGCAGGCCTGGGGTTTGGGTATGTGCTGCAGAACTTCAGACTCTGCAGCTCCATGAAAGCTGAATGTCACAGCTTTGTCATTGTCTGTAATACTGACGGTACTGGGAAAATGTAGTCCAGGTAGGTGAATCATAAATTTCCCAAATGAGCTATAACATATTAAAAAAAATAGTGTTTTTTCCCATATTCTTAAAAATAGAATTAGGTTTTATTTCCTAATATTTTTTCGTAAAGATTTAACATTTATCTGGTGCTGGCACGTTACTAATTAAACACTTATCCAAGAGAGAATCTTTATTAATATTTCTCTCCAGTAATCAGAAGCTTTCCACAAGGCAGTTTGATACAGTTTTTAGGAAGATATGCAAAATCAGTTCACAAAAAGACTCACCTTCCAGTAACATGGTGGTTTATTTTCCTCTTCTGTAAGCAAAGGTGACTGCAAATACTTTCTGTGTCATGTTCAAGAAGTCTTTTCAAATAATACACTTGAGTTGTTCTTTAAAGATGTCATCCTTCAGCAGGATATGAGATTACCTAGCATACAGCAGGACAGGCAATAATCACTCCTGCATCAGCCACTGGGTAAACTGGAACAGAGACATGAACAAGAAGACCTGGCCAAACTTCCTTCTTTATTTCACTTTTTATCAGACCTTTCTTTTACTTTTGATGTCAGATTAAAAGAGTGGGACAGGGATCAAATGTGTTTTGTCCCTGGTTAGTCTCAATTTAACCAGCACACTAAAATACATGTCCCCACCCCTGTCCTATTCATAGATGCAAAGAAAAGAGATATCTTGTGGTCTTTTTTCAAGCAGGAGTCTCTTTGTCCTTGTCTGAAGTTATTTTGTAACATAAGTCCTAAATTAGTCTAATGAGGTGGGAACATATAAGCATTATAACTAGCATTATAACATATGTGATTTACCCCACACTAGCTGCAAACTTCCATCTGGGTCACGGAAAAAAAAAAGACTTTGCCTGAACAGAAGAGCAAGTGCTCATTATATTTGAACTAGAAACCTATTTTAGGAAGACTTGTCATTAGGGAACAATGGCAATACATCAGATAGATCATTCCAAACCAGGAGAAGATGTAAAGATTGCACTGGATACCGCTAAGCAGTTGCTTCCTTCAGGCAGCCCAGAAGCATAGGACTAGAGTGAATGGGCATTGAGATTGCAGCATGTTGCCCTAACTCTTTCTTACCATCTAGCTTGTTCCTGGCAGGGTGAGGGAAAGCCCAAAGAGGCAGTTGAGCAGCCTTTCAGTACTTAAAGGGGACCTATAAGAAAAATGGGGCCAAATGCTTTAGTAGAACCTATTGCAACAGGACAAGGGGTAATGATTTTAAACTAAACAAAGGTAGATTTACATTAGATATAAGCAAGAAGTTTTTTTACCATTAGGGTGATGAAACACTGGCATGGGTTGCTTAGAGAAGTGGTAGATGCCCTATCTCTGGAAACATTCAAGGTGAGGCTGGACAGGGCTCTGACCAACCTGATCTAATGTGCCTACTCATTGCAGGGAGGTTGGACCAGCCAACCTTTAGAAGTCCCTTCCAATTCACATTTTTCTGTCATTCTGTGATTGTATGTTAAAGACACACATGCACCAGTGACAGATTTCGTGTTCTTTGCAGCAAGAGTCATCAACCAGAATAGAGAGACATGCAAGGAGCTGAATACTTCAGACTCACTGAAATTTAAATTTGGACTACACTGAAAATCCAGAACCTTTAGTGACCAGAACTTCAAATGCCTCACTGGGAACCTACAGATAAAACCAAGGATAGAAGACAGTGAACCACCCAACACACAGAGGAATCAAAGGCTGATCTTTGTATGTTCACAGTCAAGTGCTTTTGCAGAGGCAGCGCAGGAGCACTGCAGGTCCAGCATGAGGTGAAGCTGTGCAGATGTGCACCTTGCACATGTCCCCAAAGCAGACACTAAACTGATGCCTTAAAACGTAGGAGGGCAGCACAGCTGTACAGCCATGAAGCAGCAGCTCACGCTTCTCATGTACACAAACAGTAAACCAGCACTCTGGAAGCAGGAGAAGATACCTCATCATTACATGATCCGTGGCAGATGTGCTTCAGCCCATGTGGAGACAAAAATGTTGTTTGAGAAGAAAGCTACATCTTTCAACACAGCAGGAGATAAAATAAGATGTTAACAGGCTCCTTACCTCAGCTACCCAGCAACTAGAAAGGATTAGATCTTTTCTGAAAATCTTCCTGATAACGGCACCTGCTGAGATTTGGAAATTCCTCTCTTTTAGCTTATTAAAATGCAGATGCAGCCTCTTTCTGCTTCCTGAATTACAGTTGCAGTACAAAGGGGCCAATCTCACAGCCTTTAACCACGCACATAATCCTTTTGCTGAAACTGAGTTTGAATAACAACTTCACCTCCAATTCACAAGGGCTAAAATTTAACCTGAAATGATTGCCAGGATAGAGATAGAGAGCCCTTGAAGCTTCTTTGCCTGATAGACAGAAATGAAGGAGTCTCCACAAATGAGTAGAAAATTGTGGAGGTGGGACATAATTGCAGAATTTCAGCTAAAACTGTCCTTTGTGATTGACCATAGAGCTTGCTCCACAAGTGATCTCAGAGTGTCACAGCAGTAGAATATATGGGTGCCTGATCACTACCTCAACCTGTCTGAAAATGAGCTTTCAGCTTATGTTACTCAGGAACTGGGACTACATGATCACAGCTGTCCTTCTTATTTTAAAAATTTAGGAAATCTGCTTCAACTAGAAAGTTATTATTCTTCTGGGTGTTTTTGATTGTGAATGTGATTATATGGTTTGTATCACATGAAGTGGGAATTGTTTGTATTGTGAGCATAGCTGCATATGATACAGTCTGATACAGGAGCCACATGAATGGTGTTGTAGCATCTCCATCCTTGGATACTGAATAATTGACAGGAGAAGGTCCTTAGCTACCTGATGCAACCACAGATCTTGCAGTTGATCTCGCTATGAGCAACAAATCCAGAGCTCCCTCCCAGTCTAAGTTATTTAGAATTTTATGTTTCTCTGGTCTAGACTATTAGGACTTTTTGTCTTGGATTATTTAGGAAGATATATAGTCTGCTAAAAACAAACATAATTATTTCCTGGAACCAGGTTGTCTAGTGTTGGCTTGTGTATCTACATCACTGGACTTGCCTCACATTCTGGAAGGAGAGTACATCTATAAAAACAGGTGAACTGTTGAAGAATAAGAAAGGAAAATCTGAAAATGCTGGTTTCCCTCTGCTGCAGATCTCAACTATAATGGATTAGAAAATCTGAGGCTAGAGAGCCAGAAGATTCTTTTTCTATAGAACTGAGTGTGAGAAATAGGAAGGACAAAAACCTGTCCTTTTTTTTTTTTTTTTTTTTTTTTCAGTGAGGATTAACTGGAAGTTCATAATGGCATAAGGAACAACCTATGGAAATCTACTCTGGGTTTAGAAGAGCTTAGTATTTTCTTTTTCTTTCTGTAGATATTTCCTAGGGGAAACTAAGGAGAGATTAACTATTTTAAGTAGGTTTTTTCACGAGATACAGTGCAGATGTGAGGAACTGTCAGCCCATGGATACGTGAGTTCATGTGCATGTACATACATACATTAATACATATATAGTGTTGTTGAAATAACTGACTTCATGAGGTTATCATATTTTTTCTCTCACTGTGTTGAACTTCATTATTTTTTGGGGTCTTTATCCATTTGCCAATTTCTAGAATTGAGTGAAGGACTGTAAAGACTCTGTGCCTCACAACAGGCAGGACTGTCTCAGCTATAAAAAACTCAACTTGAGTAGCAAGGATTTTACCATTATCACTTTGTCTTTCCCCCATCACAACATGTACCAGATGTTTCCTTTTTCAGGAGCAATCATTAGAACCGTTTAATAAAAGAGTAGAAAAAGACTGAGGCCATTCAAAGTGCACAGCTAAAACCACCATAACCATTAGTCATTCCCTATAGGGGAAGGATGGGAGAAACATGTTTCAGGGAAAGCAACTCATATATCTGGGAAGATAATTCATTTCAAGTTAATCCAGGCATAGCACAGAAATATCTCTGTTGTTGATTGTTCTGTATAGACTCCATTCTTGATTTGTGAATACCCAGCACCAGGGAATGGGAAAGTGTCTCATATTGACTCATGCATTCCTTCATGGGTTATTCATAACTAAGTAGTGCTATCTAATTCTGGCTAACAAAAATGCCTTATGTAAAATTAATAGAAGCAAAACCCAGAAGGATCTTTCTGCATTAAGAAGCTGTCCCTCAAATGCAGTCATCAGATAATGCTTAATAAGGAATGTTCCTAACTACTCAGGGTGCCTGTTTTGGGAAAGTGCTGGGCACCCATAGGTATGAACTACTAACCTTTTATTCTTTATCACTGAGGACAGATGAAACAATACTCAAAGGAGAGAGATTCAGAGTATTTTTTTCCGCTGTCTGTATACAGTGTATCAGCTACTGAGACATTACAATGTCTACAATGTTTGCTTCTTTTTACTTTTATGTGATTCACATAAGAAACATTAAAGCTCCTGAAATCCCAGCGAGGTTTTTATTGTATTAATAATATGGATATTCAGTGCACCTCTGAGCAAAGCTGAGGAGAAACAGTCAGAGTGAATCAGACTTTATTCAACACTAAAACTGGCATATTTCTAGGTCAAAGGGAATTTATTTCAAAAGCACAGACCTTGTGTGGCAATCATCTTGGCAGCACCTCTCACTTTTGAAAATGAACTCCAAACAAAACAGGATATGTGCTCCCTAAACAGGCAGTCCACTGATTATAAAGGGACCCTAATGAGATGAACCTCTGTGGCTGACGTCAAGGCTACTTCCATGACTGGTTAAGGCTTGTTTTCAAAGAAAAGAATCCCAAACCCAGAGATGGAAAATCCCTCTTAGATAATGCTGAAGAAAGGGATCAGATCTCTTTCTGGGATATGGGAGCCCTTGTTTGCTGTCAAAGTGTGTATCAGGCAGAGAAAGGACACAAACTTAGGTCCTTCACAACCTGAAGAGGTGCTCTCAGCATTAGTCTTTTGTAGTATTGTAAACAAAACTCCTATCCCATCCCTGGCCTTCTACACTGCTTTTACTAAAATGCTTTAGTAAAGGAAAATGAATACAACACACAACACTCTTCTTCTCTTTGATTTCACTTAAAACTCTAGTAAGGTTTAGTTATGAGTTAACATGTATGCATGCAAACACACAGAGACTATTTTTTTCATTCTGCAGTGGAGATGAAAAAAGGTGGTTTACCCTGGTATCCATGGCCTTATGATACTAATAAACTAGATGAATTATGTGGACAGGAATGGTATTCACAGATGAGTTAATGCATTGATTACTGGAAAAAAAAATAGATTTATAAACCTTTTCACTCATCACCTAAGTAATCTAATCTTATTAGGCAGTGTCTGAAGAAAGCAACAACCCATTTGCTGAGCTTCAATGGACAAACTCAGAGCTGCTTCAAGAATCAGAGAACTCAGGACTTCAACTCTAAGGAAGAGTTGAATTCCCTATGAAAGGCTATTATATCATGGTGTTCATGAATGCAAAAAACAGCATGAATGAATGGTAAAAGTATATCTTCTTTCCGGGCAGCACAGTCAAACAACAATACATCTTAGAGATCTCACCTACAACTGCAGGAAAACTGCCCGTCATTTGATGCTGTCAGCATGAAGAGCACTACAGGTAATTATGCTTAATTTTGTTAATTATATAATTAATATATTAATTATATTAATTATACTAGTGACAGATGAAGAGGCATAGGGAAGGCCAACCCGTATTTATCACTGCTTCAGAAATTGTTTTTAGGCCCATTTAAAAACACAGCTCTGATGGCATGTTCTAAAATGATCTAAAACTCAGTCATTTCTGATTTAAACTTCCATAATGGTGTTCTGCACCATAACTCCTGTAATTGTTGTCTCTAGAGGGTAATTTTCCAAGGCTGCAGGACAGGACCTGTGCAAACAATTGATTTTTTTCCCCAACTCTTCAGCTAGCCTGAAAAATTGAGATTGAAACAAGTTGTAATCTCTGTCAAATGGCAACTTTTCTTCTCCCCCCACCCCCCAATTTAAACAATAGATAAAATAATTGCAGAGTAAAATGCATTTCAGGACTCAAATCTTACAATATTTTCCTTTAATTTTGGGGGACTTTAATTTGTTTTAAACCCCGTAAGATTAAATTTTTAATGTTTTTGTCTGTTTCTTTTCCTCCTGGGATTGATATTACTTGCTGTATTTTGCTCCCATGTGCAAGTAGCTATGCTCTCCCTTAGTCCTTTGTCCTAGACACATTCTCAGTGTTAGAGAAATGTTCCCCTCCTCTCCCCATACCAAGTTGTCTGTCCCCTTCAGGGTGGCCAGAAGTCCATCACACAGGGCACTGGTTATGAACCTAGCCAAAATCTCCTTGTTTTGTCCCCTAAGCTTGTCTCTCCTAAAAACCATTTGGAGAGGGAGGATGCCGTTCAGCCATAGCTGCCAAGAGTTTATGGATAATACACTTACAAAACGATGTCTTCATAGCAGTCTTCACCTAAAGAAGGGAAACTCTCAGGTATGGCTAGCTGAGAAAACTGTTTTCAGGTGAGCTAGGTCTGATGGACCTTGTCTCTGTGTTAGCTTAGCAAATAAGCTGAAGCAATGCCTGGATGAATCCCTTATCAGAGATGGCTCCTGGAGACTGGGTGAAGGCACCAGAAGACTGGAAAAGGACGTATTTGTGGCCTATCTTGAAAAAGAAGTACAAAGACACTGAAGAATCAAAAAGCCCAAACCATTTAGCCTAATTCAATTACTGGAAAAAAACTCTGTGACAAAACAAGCAAAAAATAAAACAGTAAGCCCCTAAGGAGAGACTGAGTAACTGTCAATGTAGTTTAGTCAGGAGTAAACTATTTGAAACCAGTGTACTTAATGAACTAAAGTACATTGTTTTAACGATGGGTAGATAAACTTGCTAAAAAAAAAACCTGTTGATAGTTCATTGTCAAAAGGAACATTGAGTTTCCTTGAAAACTGTCATGAAGTCTGTGATAACCTCCGTGTTGTTTCTGTTATGTGCTTTTGCCTGTTACTTTGATGATAGAGGGGAGAATAGAGGTATTAATCTGGCCTATAAAATAAGTTGTTAGAGACTGTGAGGCAGGCTCAGACTCCAAAATGTACTTGACAAACTGAAAAAGTGGTTGGTGAAAAAAAATAAGAGGATGCAATTTAATAAGGACAAGTGCAAGATACCATGTAGACAGAAATGCTTCAATAAATACAGAATGGGGGACAAATGAGTTGGTCAATGGAGCTATGATGTTTTACATCAGCTCCAGATGTGACCTTTAAATGACACTGTACTCATGGAAAAATCACATACACAGATGTGATTATGCAAGGGTTGAACAGGAAGAGTTGATATTAGTCATTATGTTTCTATTGGATTAAAAGTCTGTAATTCCAAAACCAGTAAGTTGCTGACACTTCAGCTGGATTGCAGACAGACCCCGTTTCAGCACTAACACTGCAATACAGAAGGAAATGCTAAAACTGTTGAACTGATGGAGGTAGGGGCTATTTTGGTGCCTACAGATTTCCATGGGGAGTGAAATGTCACCACGCTAATTTTGTGGATTTTTCCTCTCCACTTCATTCAGTCCAAGTGTAAAGGAAGCTTGCCAGCTGCCAGCATGCAGTTACAGTCTGAACTGCTGCAAAGTTTATTCCCCTACTTGATGATTGCAAAGGAGATCACCCCATGCAGCAGTGACTCCATTCTCGACAGTGGCTATGGGAGCGTGGAGGACCAGATGAGCACCATTCCCTCTTGTCCCTGCAGCTGGCAGGAAATGCCTGTCAGCAGAGGAGCAGGGTGCACAACTGTATTTATTACATCTTGAACCAGATGAATTTAGCTACAGATACCATCATGTTTAAAGCCTCTGTGAGAAGGAGACTCCTTCGCTGTGGTAGCAGACACTACTCCACCTTCCAAAATATGGCTCCACATACTGGCTTTTCTCCCCAGTTCACTCCACAGTAGCCTTCACTTCATAAAGCCCAGCTGCCTGCTTTGTGGCTGCAGCAGCAGAATGGATGCCACACTTTTTCTCCAGTTGTCTGCCACCCTAAGCAACTGGCTACACCGGCTATACACGATACCAGGTTTGTTGGCTACTCAAATTTGCTGTCTGAAATTCTTGGTGTCCAGTGCTAGCGTAGCTTGTCCCCATGCAGAAATGCTGCTTGAATCTTTTACTGAGAGATATATTCCCAACATGGAGACTACTGCAATCAAAACTGATAACATGAAACAAGTAGAAACTCCTGAGAGCGATAGACTTCATTTACTGACAATAGACTACAAGATAAATTACAGCAGCAGTAATGAAAAGTAAGGACTGCAGAGAAGATAATGACTACTTAGAAGTACTGGTGATAAAATGGCGAAGGGAGTTGTGTGTGCTACATAGTACCTGTGGTAGGAGATTCCATTGGTATCTGGAGGTTTTAGAAAAAAGGTGGTACATGGTAAATAATGTGCAATAGGCTGATGAAATTAACAAATCCTGTAACATTTTGGTATCTGCCAGACTTCCCTAAGTATTTTGGAGACTTTCTCAGAATCCTTCCCCTTACTTCTACTATTTGTGGATGCCCTCCACTAAAAAAGCATACGTGGGAAGACTAGGGGTGCACATTGAGCAATTTCTGGAGGAAGAATTCACTCATCTCTTGTCATCCTTGATTTTCAGGGATGAAAAAATTACCTTGTGGGATGACCGGTAACATGGTACCTTGTTTTGTAGAAATACCTATATAAAGTATATCTCAAGACTGAAAGCTGCTGTATCAATGCAACCCTAGGTCAAAGGACAGCTAGAACTGCCGGCAGCTAAAGAGACAATTAGTTGAATAACAAATAGCTAAGGAAGTTTGCAGGTGGAAGTGAGTAGTACTTGGAGAGACACAGGAGTGTATAAGCAAAATTTTTTGACAAACGTATTCCAGATGCTGCATCTTTTGCATTTCTGTCATGTGAGAGAGCACCTGTATACATTAACATTTGGTCTCACTCAGGAAAGACTGGGTGCTGTGCTGCCTAAAGCTGAGTGAGACAGAATGAGCCATTACTAGAGGTTTCTTCAGCTGCTGCATTCAGAGTCTTGATAAAATTGATGCAAGTCTGGCAGCTGGGAGTTTTATAGAGGCTGTCAGGTGGGAGCCTGGTAGTGTTCCCGCTAATTAAAGCAGTCATTTTCAACCAAAGTCAAGGCCATTAATGTTTTGCATGCAAGCTCCTCCTTCTCCTCACTGCAGTACACAGAGCGACACAGACTGCCTGCAGTGAGGCAGTGCTCTTCCTCTTCGCCTTCATTTTACTTGGGAGAGCTGTTTGTGGGTGAGGAATTTTTCAACCTGACAATCCTCTCTTCATTGTCAGGGGTAAGAATAAGGTGTTTGGTGATGCTGCCTGACAGCTACTTCCCCTCAAGGGCACACAGAGAGATCATTCCTCAGAAAGGCAGCACACACTGAAGGTACTGTTTTAATGCGAATGCAAAATGTTAAACCCATGTCGATGCTTTTCTGGACCTGAAATTTGGGAACTGAGGGTATCCACACACTGAAATAGGCAAATTAGTATTTTGTAACTCAGACCTATACCACTCTTGGCTGATAAGTGATTTTGGGACATCACTTGCAGCAATGGAAACCAGAGTGTAGGCTTTAGTCCACTGCAAGATTCTCACTTCACCAGAGGCAGATTTAGGTCCTCAAGGGAACATGACATAAGAGAAAAACAGAGACATAGAATCATAGAACTGTTTAGGTTGAAAGGGATGTTTAGAAGTCGTCTAGTCCAACTCCTCTGACATAAGCTGGGACACCTACAACTAGAACAGGTTGCTCAGAGCCCAGTCCAGCCTGTCACCAGGGTTGGAGCATTGACCACCTCTCTGGGCAACCTGTACCAGTGTTTCATTGCCCTCATCATAAAAAAACATCTTCCTTATAGAAGAAATACAGGCCCTGCTAAAAAGTCTGTCCCCATCTTTCTTATCAGCCCCCTTTAGGTACTGGAATGCTTCCCTAAGGAATCCTGGGAACCTTCTCTTCCCCAGGCTGAAAATACCCAACTCTCTTAGCCTATCCTAATAGTAGAGGTGTTTCATCCCTCTGATCAGCTTTGTGTCCCTCCTGTGTAATTGTTTCAACAGGTCTATGTCCTTCTTATTTTGGGGGCTCCAGAGCTGGACTCTGTACTCCAGGTGGGGTCTCACTAGAGCACAGCAGAGGGGGAAAACCACCTCCTGCAACCTGCTGGCCATGCTGCTTTTGATGCAGCCCAGGGTTGGTTTTCTGGGCTGCAAGTGCACATTGACAGCTCATGTCCAGTTTTTCTTCCACCAGCACCCAAAGTCCTTCTCCTCAGGGCTACTCTTTGTCCCTTCATCCCTTAGCCTTTATTGATACTGAGCCCCAAACCCCATTTCTTGAACTTTTAATTTGATAAAAGTTGGTATTACATTTCTCTTATTTGTAAGACAAGTTTTCTACATTTCTTTAAGTGGATATTTGAAAGAATTTTGCAGCTTACAGTATCATAGTGGTGAGGCTGCATGCTCACTGACTGCAGAAATAATGTTACTAGCTCACTGACAAAAGGCAGCTAAGCCACAAAACAATGGAGTGCACAGTGAGCTAAGTGAAAGGGTCAAAATGGTAGTTTTACAGATTTTAGGTGCACTGTGAAAGGGTGATGTCTGTGAATTGAAGCAAATCGAGCTGAAGGAGATGTTTGTGGGACTATTAATTTTAATGCAATGCAAAATATCCAATGACAAGGAAGGAAGTTACACTTCAGTGCCATAAAAGATGATTCAGACAGTTACAAAGGTCAAATGAGGGGAATCTGGGAAAAGCTATTAAGATAGCTGCCTATATGTCTTTTATTGAATTCTTGATTGGCTCTGAACAGGAAAAAAAATAAAAGAAGAAAAAGGATTACCTCCATTTGGAGTATGTGGTTTGAAAGGTTACCTAGACTAGTCTAAATCTGGAGGTGATGGTTAGTATGAAAAACAAGTTCTTGCTGTGACCTTTAAGCTTTTAATGGGTATAGGGCAACTTAATGCCTATATCTGATAGAGATAGCAAGTCTAGATCTGTGTCCCAGCCAGTCAACTAATGTGACTGACAAATAAAGCATATTTGTCCAGATGGCATTAGGATTTTAAGACTGTTTAATAGCAGTTAGACTTGAATGAGTGCCTATAGATACTGATGGATTAGAACTCCAAAGCCAAGAGCCCGGGGCACACCCCAGAGTTGTCCTTTGTGGGGAAGTAAGAAATAGTGTTCAAAAATAATATGTGGAACTTAACAAGTGCTTGCTTGTCAGTACTGAGAGTAATGTTTCTGCATCTGCCACATAGGCATAAGAAAAATAGTGGTGCGAAGATAAAAAGAAGTAATGGAAATGCGGTGTAAATCTAGACTCTGTTGTAACCCTTCTCCATGGCCTGATATCAGTTAAGTTTCTTACAAACATTTCACCCAACAGTACCATCAAAAGATATGGGGCAAAATACATGCCACTTTTAAAATGTGGGTTGGGTTTTTTTGTTGTGTGGTGGTTTTTTTATTTTGTGGGTGTTTTTTTTTTTAATTATTATTTTTTATTGATGGCTTCCTTATCTTTTTAAGCCTGAGCATACGTATTTTATGAAGTGTCTGATTTAAGAGTCTAGCTCAAGCCCTTCAAGATTTCTTTGCTCTTTTCCACAATTTTTTTTTTTTTTTTATACAATAAGAATTTTGGCTCCTTTGTCAAACTATGTCTGTTTTGAGTTAGAGAAAATGGACAGCTCTGACATCTGGATAGCATGAAGGGCATCCATAACATTAGAATTTGTGTCTGAATTGCAGTACATGCCAGGATTTGATGTTCATCTTTTGCGTGAGCATGCCTATAGAAAAGTAGTTCTTTTCTCTCTAGACAGGGAAAGTGGAAGTCAACAGTGGAACTTCAAATTTAGTAGACAAACGATCTTGAGAGATTGGTGGGATGAGACCCAGTGAAAATCCAAGGAACAGTACTACTGGTTGAAATATGTGAAATAAAGAGTGCATAGTTTACAAAAGGGGCCGCAATTTGAAAGGGTGATGACACTCTGTTGGAGGCTGTGGAGCCTCAAACATTTGAGCAAACCGGGGGTAGGAGGAGTGGAGCAGAAGAGGAAAATATCAGTGAACATGTAAACTGCAAGCATTTGGCAGTAAGGGCAGATCTGATAAGGACCAATACAGGGTCTGTGTTTTGGTCAAAACCAAATCTGCAAAATCAGCTGCATGACTCAGTGAGTCCAAGATAAAAAGAATGGGATTATTCCCAGATCTGAAGCCGTATCTCCAAACTGTATTTAAAGCAGCAATCATTCAGACTTCAGGTAAATCACACTTGAGTTAACATGATAAGGGTTTCTGAAATCCTCCAGCAGCACCCAATTGCCTGGCCCTGAGCTAAACAGAATAAATAAGCCTTTGCAATAGCCACATCACGTACAGTTTGAATTGTGATCCTTCAATCCCTTTGCTGCTCCACCAAATTAAAAGTCTCACAGTTTCGCCAGAAAGATTGCATTCCCATTCAGCATGTTTGTCACAGAGGCAGGAAGGCAGCCCTGCATGCCAAGGAGCAATCTAATTCTATTAAACAAATGCATTTATTGTTTTGTATTATCCTGACCATAGCAGGTGTCCCTATTCATGACTTCATACAGTGTCCTGAGTCTCTCATATCATTATTTGTTTGTAATGTTTTTTCCACAGCCTATGCATTATTAAAGATGTTTGTGATGCATAAATCTCACATCTGTCCCTTCAAGCACCAAAGAATTATTTGACTTATTAGATAAATGTGGCATATCAGAAAACACCCCAGAATATAGTTTTGTATAATTTGTTGAGGGCATTCAGGTCAATTCAGAAGAACAGTTTGAAACTTGCTGAAACACATTTTTAAAGCTGTCCTGAGCCAGGGTCACATTTCTCAATTTCCAACTCATTATTTTAAATCATAAATAACTAAAGCCAGCAGAAATCAAATGTTCCTGGGAAGGAAAAGTCCATAAAGTAGAGAATGTGATAGAAGTTGACTTTTCTTTGAATTGTTGTCTTTCTAAATCTACCTGTGCTTTTTAATATGCATAATCACACTACTGGTTTAAGAAGTTGCACACACTTACATTTCAAAACCCTTTAAAACACCTTTGACCAGCAACAAATAAGAACAACAATATAGTTGTTTTCAGGGAGGCATTTTCTAGTTCTCACTTTCAGGTTTTGCTTGCATAGCATTGCTTTCTTGATTTGTTCCCCTTGTCTGTAGGGAAGGTTTCATTCACCTTGTTCTGTACAACAAAAGTTGTGTGATGTGAGACAGTGTTGAACTCACTCCCCTTTCTCTAACCAGTCACATCAGTCTTTTTTATTGTCACTGTGCTAGCAAACAAGAACTCCCAGCAATCTCAGGAATTTTTCTTCCGTGCTCTGTAGGCTTGAAGAGTCAGTGAGAATAGCAGAGGCTCCAATGTTATGGCCCAAGGACTGCTTTCTCCCTCTCTGTGTTTCTGCTCTCAGCAGGGACCCACCAAGAATCCCGTGCCTGTTCCTGTTACACAGAAATGGGTAACTAAGTCAGCAACAGGAAGCATAATCTGGTTCATAATAGGTAAATGGGATGTGGAATATGGACAATGAAATTTAGGAGAGACAAATAAGAAACAGCTTGGCAAAAGCAAAAAATCCAGCCATGGAACTGAAAGGACAGACAACACATACAGAAGGAAAAATATATCTACAAATATTCAATCAGAAAAGAAATGTTGGTAGAAATGCAAGATTATGCCCCATCAGGTCCTAGAAACTACAAGTTCTTTCTCTATTTCTTAAGATGTGTGAATACTGCTTGGGGACACTTAAAGAAGTGATAAGCTACTAGTCAGGCAGGACAGAACTTTTCTGTGGCTTCCAACAGAAGTCTCCCACCAACTCTATGAAGAGTACCAATAATAAAAGCAGGCCTGTCATGAACAGCAAGAATGGTGACACTGCTCATGCAGCTGTGTTCAAACCACACAAAGTAAATATGAAGATTTTTTTTTTTTTCTTTTGTGCAAGGGTTTTGCTTTCTCTCAAGTGCACACGCTTAAATTTCTCTGGCATCTTTGTGATCTGCCTTAGACAGCCTTTAATGCCATTCTGTGGTCCCACTATCTCACCAGAAAGTCAAAGCACAAAGCACTAAAAAGTTTTCTGCTCCATCATTCTGTATTTTTGGTGATAAGAAATATCTGCAGATGGGGCTTTGGGGTTAGTTTGGCTGCTAGGCTGCTTGCTGAGAGGACCCTGCACATTGTTTCACTAAGCATGAATTAATTGGAAGGATACAGACTACTATCGTGTTTTGAAATCAAAGCAGTCAGGTCCTGTGTGGTTTGCTGATAAAAGACAACTGAAGGAGAACAGGGAAAAGATCAAGACAGAGAAAAGAGCAATTGTTGTTTAGGATAGTAGAAAGTGTGTGGAGGGAGTGCCTGTGTTACTGTGGCTTGGAGAAACTGAAGCAGCAAGGGGGCTAATCAGCCGAGCTCATTAAAGAAGGAAAACAGAGGGACAGAAAGTGTGCCTGCTGCTAGGAGAGACTTCAGAGAGAAGAGTCTAGAGAGCCTGGAAAACATCATGGTGCTACTGCTAGCTCACTCCCTGCTGCCAGCAGCTGTGGGGAACCAGCCTAGAGGAGGATCCCTAGGCTTGGAGCATCTGCTAAAGCCCTGGTCTTGCTTTTCTGAGACTATGCCAAGCATAGTCCCATTTGAGAAAGCTAATTGTGGTGCAAAAGGCTGGGTTGTTCCTGTGGTGGCAAGGGAAGCTGGCCCGGAGTCAGATTGACCAAGGACACAAGGACTGAATTCAGAATGAGCTTATTGAGCTGCTGCTGCATGGTGAGTTAGAGGTGAAAGGGCTGCCAGCAATGTTGGGTTTTGATGTCTCCTATCTGGTGATGTCAAGAGCAGCAATAAGAGTAGAACCATATGACCTGACAATTAAAAAAGAGGAGGCAAAGCTTATTCTGCAAAGGTTTCCTTCTGGCTTGAGTTATGGCTCTGGGAGGCAGTAATAGGATTGCCAAAGCTCAGCATGGGGTGCTACTCAGTAAATAATTTTTCATCAGGGTACAACTAAGGTGAATAAAAAGACTCAGAAAAGAGCAGAATATGGCCACAAAAAGAAGAGGTTAGGTCTGGAATTGCGTAGATGCACAAGAAAGGCCAGAACCTAAAAAGAGTCCAGTGCTATAGTTAAAATCTAAAATTGGTGAAGTATTAAACATTAGGTATATTTGGCTAAGATCATGAGGAATGAACAGGGTCATTGTATGTTTTAGTATTTAGTAATGCACTCGACTGGTGAATAGGACCCTGGATGTGTCAGCAGGGTACAGCCATAAAGACTAGCTGGAATAAATACTGAGCCTGGAGCACTGCTGTGGAAAGTTCTTCTTCAGAAATAACTTTCAGGGCAAATGGATGGGAGAAATTGTTGCACTGACCATCATGAGTGAAACTCAAGAGAGAGAAGAAGGCTTTTCCATGAGTTCAGAAAACCAAGAGAGGGAAAGTAAGTTGCAGAAGGGCACGAGGTGGTTGCAGTTTGCCTATGGTCATATGTTCCCTGATAGCTACATGCAGAGAAGCAGAGGGTCTCACTGAGTAGGATCTTCCCTACAGGAACTCCTCTGGTGTATGCTCTTGCCCTGGAGAGTCCCATGGCACATGGCAGTCAGCCGAAGGATGAAGATGGAAAATGGGTTCCTCTTATTACTGCTACAACTGCTATTGACAGGTTGGTTCTTGTCAAGACCGTAACTGATCATATGTATCAGAATCTAGGACACTAATTTCTTATTTTTTTCTTACTATTTCCTGAGAAGATAAGTATAGTTGAAAGCATGCAGGGAGAGAGTTTCTCCAGGCTTCCTTCTCCTATGCTCCAAAACAATATGAGCATGGGAAACAGGAGGAGTGATGGGTGTGTTGCCTAGTTGTGACTTACGGTGATACTGTTGTCAGAGGGCACGTATTTCTCCTCTCTCTTCCTCTTGCAGTAACATCAGCTCTAGAGGTTGAACCCTGCTGAAGTCTGGTCAAACTTTATTATGACCCTTACAGGATACACTTCAAGATTTCTGTGAGGTTTTAGGTGACCATGTAGGTCTTCAACTCAAAGTGTGGCTTACTCCTTCACCCACTGTATCCCTAGGCCATGTACACTTCTGTTCCTAACACAGCATTGGAGATCACTTTTCTCCAACACAGCCTCCCAGAGGCAGTCCTTTGAGCCCAAATCTGACTTGATTTCTAACGTAATCAGAAGACAGAAATTATGTAGTCCAGCTGATTAGTTTTACCTACAAAATGATAGTGCTTTTAGTTGGGGTAGGCTTTTAATTAAAGATTTAATTTAAAATTCTAGACATTTAGGAGCTCTTAATGTACTTGGAATTCTGGATCTTTAAGAAGTTATCTTACATTAAAGGAACATTTTCAGGCTTAAATGTGTGGGAAAAGTTTACAGTTTTAGTATGTGCCAAAGGTCAATATTCCATTGCATTCTTTAGTAATGAGAAACAGACACAATTACTTCGAGATCTTATGAAAAAAAATTAGAAAATATATTTTTATGAATAAAAAATAATCAAGTTTGGAAATATTAATGATGACTTGCAGTTTCTGTGAAATGTATTTATTTGTTTCTTCACTTTTATTTTGCAGCTACTGCATGTCTGGAATGTAAACGTTCATGCTTGTGTGGAAAATACAAATAAAAACATAAAGGAAAAATCAATGGATTTTAATATATAGGGTAGGAAAAGCTTAGCAGAAGGGTAGTATTGGACAAGAGAACAAGACAAATTCAGACATTTTGCTGTATATTGGCCAGACAAAATAAGGACCCAATGTGTATTGAAGATATTGATTTCAGTAGATATTGGTTCAGGTCTAGAAACGTTTGGTTTAATACTAAAGAAATTTAGCATGAAAGCTCACTAGAAGTCTTCGGCTTTTTCAGGGGAAGTCAAACACCTGAAAGGTGATTTTTATGTTGGCCAGCAATATTAGATGACATAGTTTTTAAAGATCTGTCTTTTACTCCAGCAAAAATATAACCCTTTTTGTCTTGAGTTAATGAATGTGCAAAGCTGTCCTGAGCACAGCTGGATTTTGCATTTGACATGCACATTTAGGATGTTAAAGATGCTCCCTTCCTGCCCTATAAGAGAAAATTAACATCTTTTGGAGGTTTCTAAAAAGGTAGAGAGAGAAAACAAGTAATTCTAAACAGAAAGCAGCCTTTATGTTTATGGAATCTCCAAGACTGCTTACTTAAGTAGCAAATGAAGCTGTACTCCACTTTTCGAGTGAGTGCTGACCTACTGGTTTATTGGATCTTCTCAGGAGGAAGCAAATTTGCCCATTCTTCTCATCATATTAGCTGTTCTATACCACATACACACATACACACACACAAAAAGAAGGAAAAAAAGAAAAAAGGAAAAAATTCAAAAATGGCCAACAGTAATCTCCATTTCCCATATTGATAAGTGAGAAGGATTGCTTAACCTCCTCTCTAATCTTGCAGGCAGGGGACAGGCCTGGCCTGCAAGAAATTCAGATTAATTTTTCTCCTTTATCTATTACTGAATTGGTTATACAAACAGTTTAAGATGGCCTACCGAGGATAACAGTGGGTTTTTCTTCTCAGAAACAATGCAACAAAACAGTTAAGATTTTGTTGAAATGATGATTCTGAAACCTTGTGCCCCTCAGCTCCCTTTTCTTCCCTGCAATTGCCTTTCTTCTTCATAAGACATAACCAAATAATAATATTTTGTCAGAATAACCTCAGGCAAAGGCATAGACCAAACTCAGCAAAACTGCAGCGCAGTAAAACTGAAATACTTTGTCTTCTTTGAATGTGTGTTCTTGCTGTTTGTTTATTTCTTTTACATTAGTAAAACAATGGTGTGTGGTTTCAGGGCAAAAAATGTTTTAGTGGAAAGGAAAGGTCTTACAACATTGCACAAATTCAAAGATGCAGTTAAAAACCTTGTTGTTTGTTCAGAAACATAAATATCTCAAAAGAAATAAAAATTTAACATAAAGTGAAGTGTTCAAATACTGTAATTTGTAAAAATCTTATGAAATGGACTTGTTCTGAGTTTTTCACCAAGTCTTTTTTCCTCCTACCTGACTCACAGTGACTTTACTGATGCCTTGAAAGGAACATTTTGAAATTAGGGAGTTGAAACATCCATGCCTTAGAATAGCACAGAGCATTTTTCCCTCCAGACTTTGCAGAGTTGGTACTAGACAGCTATTTTTAAGCCACCAGATTTACCATCTCTTGTTCCCCTTTCTCATTCACTTTGCTGGTATTTTCAGAAACCCCTGACAGCAACTGAATCATTACAGGGAGGTCTGAATTACCCAAACCCTCCAGTGTCCTTTCTGTAGATAGTCACTTTCCTAGCATGAGTCCTTAGGGTTTCTGTGACGCAGGAACAGGGACATTCCTGCTGTTTCTGCCAAGCAGTGGACAGCTCTGACCACTCCTACCCCCATTTGCAGAACTTCATGCTTTATTTAGAAAATGACATTTTAACTTGTACACTTGTTTGAGAACACAGTTTGGTGATCTTGAGCTCTGAATACACTTTTCTCAGCTGCTTATACCTACTTTTACTTTGCCCAGAGAATCTGAAATCACATGGTGGGAGCAGCTCTTGTTATTGTGGGAGATCAGTCATAGGTTACCAGCATTTGTCAACTGCTTGGGAACTGTGAACTGGAGCTACTTGGCAACTATGAAAAGGCTGGATTGCCACTGGAAATGAGATTAACCATTTAAAGATTCAGAGCAATCATCTAGTAGTGTATAGCTTGAGAGCTTCAGAGTGAGACTCCTCTGAGAAGAATGACTGAACATGTTAAAGCGGATGGAAGTACTCATTATTCTTCTGGAATATGGGATCCCACACAGTTTATACTAGGGAAGGATCATGAGCTTGTTGGAGCAGCTAGCTGTGAATATGGAGCTGGAATATGTAATTGAGGAAAGCAAGGACTAGATTCAATTAAAAGAGCTGACAAGGGTGTCATCCTTCTTATCTCCTTCTTATCTCCTTCAAGCTTCCAGAACCTCTTGTGGGGAAGATGACTCACAATTTCAGTTTCCAGGAAAATCCAAAGGGGAATCACCTTGCTCAGGCTTCACTGAAAGACAGAGCTTTTGGAAAATCTGCAAGTGCAGAAGGGTCTTTTTATGTAACTATCTCTTCAGTTTCCGGCTGCGCAAAAAATATGCAGTGCAAATCCATACTGTGTGGTCTTCAGTGGGTAGCACACATAAAAAAAAATGAAAAACCTAGAAGTGTATATAATTATGTTTCTGCCAATCACTTGCTACCTTTAACATCTACAGAAGCTGAAGGTTTTCAAGGTTCATAAAGGTCAGCAGACACTCAGCAGAAAGTGCTCCAGACATGGATTTAAAAAGGACTAGCCCCCAGACTTGAACCTTTGTGTATTTCTATAATGGTATTTGATATTCTTTCCCTGATTCAAGGACGTGGATAATAATTCTCCAAGGTGAAGTGTTCTCTGCTTTGCTAAGTTACTCCTGCCATGTTACCTCTATTCCTAGACAGATTGTGTAGCATATCCTCAAGGCATGTGCAATATGCAGAGCTCTTTGGTGTAAAAATGCTGGAAAATATTTTCCAGAAGTCTTTTATTCAAATAACAGCACTTTTCCCTCCCTTCCTAATATGAAAGCAACATATTTCTGCTTTATATTTTTTTTTGTGCCTGTAATGAAACCTTAACAGGCTGAAATTTCTCTATCCTACTTGTGTCTGTGAAAGCAGTTGTTGTACCAACATATGCTATATTGAGGGTTGACAACTGGGAAGGAAAAGAGCACAAAGAACCAGTTCTCCCAGCCTCCAAAATACTCAAACTCCCTAAATTTAAAAGAACTTTGCTAAACCTTTTAATTGTTGAAAACAACAGGCAAACAAAATAATAATAAAAAAATAAGTATTGCATCAAAGAATGAACACGCAATGTAATTTAGCAGAAAGAAAACAGTTTTACTAGTAACATTCATATACTTTCAAGGTTCTTAAAACACAGGCCAGTCCCTTAAAGATAAATCTTACCTTTAAGGTAAGGTTTTAAGTAGAGATTAGCAAGGTTTATTTTACCCACAAAAAAGAACTGCAGACTGAGCTTAAGTGCAAGGCCGAAAGAGCATTGCCCAAGAGCAAAGACCTTCTTTATCTAATCACCAATACAATTGTGTTAGTATACTAAATGCTCTATAAAATTACCCTGCAAGTATAGAAACAAGAAATGCTTAACCTGGTCTCCAGATAGACTAGATCTAACTTTTAACTTTCATTTTGTACCCAGTCGTGACAAAATTCACTAGTGAGTCCTTGTTGAGAAATTGAAAAAGCTCTTCTTCACAGGCCCCTGTCTGTGGCCTATGCCTTAGCATATAAAACCTTAACTTACACATTCTCTGAGCCACTTACGATTTTCAAAAGTTTGCTAGCACTGCCATATCACCTCTTCAGAGTGGCCTTCTCTTGTTGCTTACTCTTTAGGTCAGGAGCTGTTTGTGTGTGTACTACAATGCTGCAGGGTTCCTGGGTAGCACTAATGATTTACAATTGATTAGACAGCTAAAGATAACCAATTAGGGCAAAACTCTGCTTTACTGCACTTACTTCCCTGCAGGTCAGGTGCTCAACCTGGGATCATGGACTTATTCAGGTTGCCTCATTTTCAAAGTAGAGAGAGAGCGGGTCATCACCAGATGGGAGCTCAAACCACCTAGCAGAGATGTTTTACTTTTATAACACTGCAGGACTGAGAACTCCCGGCTTCCTGGCTTAGGCTTGCCTCTTATCTGCTTATAAGTAAGGGGTGAGTTTGATCCTACACCTGCCAAAGAGTAAACCCTTGTGTCCCTGCAAGGTGCTGGTTCACTCCAGGAAATAAGAAAGAAATAAGAAAGAACCAATGGATTGGTTCATATTTCAAAGTAATTTAACAGAATGTTCACTATTTGTACAGGCTTTTGTTGTGAATACTGAGTAGATGAAGCATTTATCACAGCAACTAATTAACTATCCTAAGACCAGACTGCGTGGTAAGTCCAAAAGCAGTGGAAACTGGTCTACATCTATCGGTCATGTCTGTGAAAAACAGCTTGCTGAAACAGCAGAGTTTGCTAACCTGCAGCAACATACTTGTGTGACTGAGAATGAGTTTAAGATTGCTGCGAAAACTAACAAGCAATTTGAGATGGTAATCCAAACACAGCATTGTGTGCCACTGACCCAAATGCAATGCTCTAGATTAGAGTGAGGACTACACAAGCATACAGAGTATAAGTTATATTCCATGCACAGCAGTATGATGATACTGTTTACCTGTGTTTAGGTTAAAATTAGGATTGCTAAGGCTCCTTCAGCCCACCAAGAAACTCGGTATGCATCACTAAACTTGTGGCCTTCAGGTATGTTGGTGTACCAGTATCTGTGCACCCTGTGGTTATAAGGGCGTTCTAACATTAGACTTCTTCGGAGAAGAAAATTCACCATTAAAGGCATTCACTTATAGCTAAACTTTGCAAACTAAAAGCTTGAACAACAAAGAGAACAAATGATTCTCCCAAGTGAAACTTTTTTCCCCCCTGGAATAGCAGTTACCCTCACAAACACATTTGGCCAAATAGGAAAATTATCTTGCTAATGTATAATGAGATTATATGTGTTTAAATTTCTGCTATATTTGATTTAACTCTGCTCAGAACTATTGCTGTGATTCATTGAAGAAGTACTTATATATGGGAAATATTTTTTATAATTAAAAGAACCAACAATGCAAACCCCTTAAGTCCCAAACTCCCTTACGGCTTAGAGCCAAGTCCATGTCTTATGGTGAATATTTCTAGCCTAGTAAACCATGACATCACCCTCAGAGAGCTGCAAATCAGGTAACTTCTCCCAAATGCTTCCTCCACAAAAGCTTGAACAGTGAGCCAATCAGTTATACCATAGCTGGGATCATTAACAGTAGCTGATGCCATTACCAGTGGGTACAGTTTTATACCAAACTTTCCATTTTTGTTCTTGAAGTGTACTAGCTTAATCTGCAATGACACATATTTCCTAGCGACAAGCAAGTGCTACTTAAACAGTGGCATCACTGACGAGAAGTTTAAAGGAGCTGGTCTTGCTCTGTTGGTCCATTTACCTCTCCTTGTAGCTTGAAAGGTATTCTTGTTGTAGTCAAGGGAATTCTTGTGCAGTGCAGAATGCTGACTCCAAGGTAACAGCACAGATTTGTTTCAGCATTTTCTATTAAAAAATGCTATTTATGTTTTACTTCTACCATTTTCCAAGAAAATTCATCAGATAGATTTCTTTTCATATTAGGTATAGATCTACTTCCAGACTTTCATTATATAGTCTGTACAGTCTTGTGTGCAGATGGAAAATGGGGTTTGATATCCAAACTCAAATACTGAAAAATGTGTTCATAAGAAAACTGCCCTCTTCAAGTCCCTGGAGGTTATACTTATGCACAATGAATATAAATAGATCAGTGTTATTCTGTCACATAAATAATGGTTATATATAAAACCTCATCTATTTAATTGCAGTCATTATTATCTCATAAATTGATAGTTCTGTTTTCAATTTCATGCAAGTTTTGGCCTTCAGAATAATTTACGGGAATGTGTTCCCCCATTTTAATGATGTATTTGAAAGCATTTTATCTAGCTGATTCAAAAATGTGTCACCTTCTAGTTCCAAAATACAGTGACACAGATATGTACTTTAACATCTGCAGAATTTGAACTTAGATCTTTGTTTTGATGATGTGCATTTTCACCATAAGGATGATACATAGAATTGTACAAACCACCAAATGCCACCATCTCTGTCACCCATCATAGTTTGCTGAAAGAGCTGCTCCTGTTGGAAAGTGTGAAACAAGCATAAAGACTCACTATGTCTCTGGGTCATGTGGGGAAAGGTAGAGGGAGCCCAGTGTACCTTTCTTCTGTCACTAAATTGTGTTTGCACCCAAGGTGCTCAGCCTGTGGTTTCCCCAAGGGAGGGGAACTGGGTGAAATGTGCCAAGATGTGGTCTCTGCAAATGGTGATGTCTGAGATCTCTTGAATTGGCAGCTGACTGGAGAAAGGGGTTAGTCAATGCCTCCAGATTGCTCAGAGCTCATGTCTGATGAGGAATTACTCACAGATTAATTCATGCACCTCCTGAAGCTGGAGCTGGCTCTTCAGAGGCACTCATGGTGTTGTGCAAGACAGCCAAGAGCAAACTCAGGGTAAGCCTTTGCTCAGTTATAGGCCTCAATAATCACACTTCTCTGTTTGTTGGTAAAAAGTATTAAAACAAGATGATAAAGGCACTTAAGAGTGACTGGGGTTCACATGGTTCACAACTTCTTTGCTAATTAGTGAGGCCTTGATGGCGAGGCAGTATGGAGTTTTGCCGCCTCTGAGGTACAACCCAAGAGGCAGTGCAGCCCAGGCTGGCTCTTCAATGGCAGATTAATAGGTCCATCTTCAGAAAAATATATGTGTGCATCTTAGAACAGTTGTGAACCCTACTCACTAATGAATAACCCTGTTTTCATAGGGAAAATGGGAAAAGATAGACCTTTTAAGAATAAATTGCACTAGTTCACTTATTTGTAGAAATATGTTTCTCTTTGAAGGTGAATCAGCTTCAGAGGGGGAAGTTTTCTTCTGGTCAGTTATCTGCCAGGATCCAGTGAGTGTTTTTTTCCGGGTGTTTCACTGAACAATTTGTGTATACACAGAGAAGATTCTCTTTAGTGCTGCGGATGCTTTGAAAGATAAGCCTGTTGGAAACTCCATCTGTACTCAATGCAAAACCTCATCAAGACTAAAAAGCTTCCAGAAAATCCACAAGCCAATTTCAGCTACAGCTGTGCTACCCTACTAATTGCTACTGTCTTTTAGTTTATAATGTTTTAAAGATATCTTCCAATCATTTGTTTCCAGAAAGAAAAATATATTGTGGTGCTGTAACAACATTTTGATTCAGATCCCCTTTCTTGCACCACTGAAAATAAAGACAAGGCCAATATCTGTTCCTAACCTGACTACCTGCCTTGATGACTCACACTGACAAGCACTTATGTGCTCATGAACATACTCTTGAAGGCCTCAAAACTAACCTTCTACTGAACAAGGCTCACACTGCAGAATTAGACTCTCATCCTTAAGGACATATTTTTGCTTAAGAGACCAAAGAAACGGTCATCTCTTACTTTTCTAAAGATTTGAGAACTTCCAAGCTGTTTTTCTAGCAATAGAAGTATAAAACAGCTCTTCCAGCTATGCAGACATGTTATTCTGCTGTTGTCAAACTGTGTATCTGAAATTTAGCTAGGTACAGGGTGATGTGATCACGGTCCTGCTGATTTGTGTAATTCTATCATGAGCCTCACTGATCTCTTACGTATTTATTAAGAGAGATTTATAGAGATATTATTTCTTAATACTAGTCCAATTTTTTTAATGCAGTTTATGCCTTTCTAATCATCAATATCATGATCACCATGTTGATGAAAAGACTTCCAAAAGACATAAATTAGAAGCAAAATGGGATTTTGCCCATGAAACAGAGGTGTTAGTCCTCATGAATCAGTTAATGCCCTGTTGACTTGTACAATTACCCAAGATAAATGCTGTGTTATCTAGATTGAACTGTGGGCACAGTGTGCCGTGAAATCATTACAAACCCACACACTTCAGCTGATGCAGATGATGATTCTATGTGGGTTCATTTCTTCAGACACAATCTTTCCATAATGCAAAAAGCCAAGAAAACTTCTAAGCAGATTTCTGTCCTTCAGCACACTGCCTGAAATTATTCTAGGAAGAAAAAGAGTATAAGGCTGGACTACAGTATGAGAAAGCTGTACCAGTACTGGTTCAGTGCAACAAAGACAAGGTACTACTGGAGAGGGTCCAGTGGAGGGCCACAAAGATGATGAGGGGTCTGGAGCATTGCTCTTACGAGGAGAGATGGCGGGAGATGAGCCTGTTTAGTCTGGAGAAGAGAAGACTGAGAGGGCATCCCGTCAATGCATATAATTATCTGAAAGGTGGATGCCAAGAAAATGGTGCCAGACTTTTCAGTGGTGCACAGTGACAGGACAAGGAGCAATGGATAGTAACTAAAACACAAGAAGTTTCACTTCAAAATGAGGAAGAACTTCTTAATGTTGAGAGTGGCAGAGCACTGGAACAAGCTGCCCAAGGAAGCTCATTGAGTCTCCCTCTCTGGAGATATTCCAAACTGACCTGGATGTGTTTTTGTTCTAGGTGACCCTGCCTTGGCAGGGAGGCTGGACTAGATGATCTCCAGAGGTCCCTTCCAACCCCAACAATTCTGTAATTCTGTGAATAGGAATTTCATTATCCAGTGCTACAGATGAAAACACTGAAAATGTTGTCTGATTGAAAGAGGTCCTAAAAAGCATAGGTGATAGGGGCCTTGATTGTCTATTAAATGCATGCTGTGCAACCCCATAGGATTCTTTCCGCCAAGGCAAGAATCCAAACTGTTTTTGTCTTGCATCCTGCTCCCTGGTTTGTTCCAATAAAACAAAATTACCACCTTGGATGTTTAGGTGGGAATTGTGCAATTTGCATCTTGACTTTGTAGGTCTATTTTGTAAGTAGCCATCCACAGACTTTTTCTAGATAAAAAATTGCAGGGGCTGGCTGCCATTAAAAGTGTCTACCAGTTAGTGAGTCAATATCCCAAGAAATTGATGATGTAATTACAGTACTGTAGACAAATGCTGATGTTCTAGTGCAGCACATTGGCTCTATTCTGAAATACCAGAACAGAAAGTAGTGACCTTCCAGAATTCACAAGAAAAGAATAGAGGAATTTGACTCCTTGGCAAAGCAGAGTTGTTTGCTATAGAATACACATGCATTAGAATTCAGAGGACAACAAAACCAAAAATAACAAACTAACTAACTAACAAATACAACAGAAAAAACCCCACCAAAACCAAAACCAGAATGCTTGTAATGTGACTGATAGAAAACACTTTAATGCAGTATCGTCTGAACCCTGTTCTGATGATCACCCCATCCTTGTGGCAAAAGAAAAGATAAATGCATATACAGAGCAGAATATGTGGGTGAAAGCTAAGGATGTTGCTTTTCCCCTGTTGTTGCACACCAGTCTGTACCTACCTCAACAGCAATAAATTATAATAGTTAGTTGAAAAGAGATGGTTAGAGGAAAGGAGTTAAAAGCAGTCATTCCCTGCAATATATTGTTTGTAACAGTCACTCATAAATTAACTGACAACTTCATTATATACAGTTCTTTGCTATATGAAGTTCCATTCTGTCTTCTCTTTCCCTTGATGACATAGCAAATGTCCAGCCTTAGGCCTGTGGTCTATCAAAGCACATGCCTTCAGGGTTGAGGGAGAAGGTGCTGTTGAGGCCTTGATCTATCACACAGATGTCCTGAGGTCTGGGCCAGGATTCCCACCCCTTTCTAGCTACAAATACAAAGCACAACACTGTGAGGGGTGCTATGGGGAAAATTCACTCCATCTCAGCTTGGCCTTGGCCGATGACAAATAATGGTTGCAAATAGCATGGCACAGGAAGTCTACATGGGGTCACAACACAAATTCTAGGAACACACACACTGGGTGGCTTCCGTAATCAAACTTTGAAGGGAATGGAGATAAGAATCAATAGTATATTGATTTGTTTGAATTTCATACAAGCAACATGCACAGAAGGGCTGAGACAACTAAGCCCCAGTAAGCAGCACAGACAGGAACATTGCTGCCTTCACCCAACAGTGAAGGGAGGTTTACAGAGTAATTAACCATTGTTTTCTGTAGTATGACATGTTCAACTTCCCTGTTGTGATTATTATTCAAACATGAGGCTTGGGAAAGCAAATGTGGGGAAGTGCTCTTGGTACAGCTCATGCAGAGTGCCCTCAGTGTTTCTGTTTTCTCCTGCAAATGGTCTTTGTCAGTAGCTCACGTGGATCTACAGAATCCACTTGTGGTCCCCATGCTCATATTCCTTGCCAGATAGGTCTCCTAGTTATTTTCCTTGACTGTTTCATCAGTACAGCTAGCCTTTTCTTTCAGGCTATGCTGGATGCCACATAATGGTGTGACTAATTGAAGTTGTTTCTTACACTTCTCCTCCCCCAGATCTCTTGATTAATATTTTGTTGTATACATTAATTAGCACATTTCTGGCTTCTGGCTGCCTGTAATTCAGAGCTTTCTGAAAAGACCCTAGTAAAACTTTACACATTGCATTATGAAAAATATTGCAGACACAAACTCCTTACTAGATTTGTAATTATATCATACCCACAGAATTCTATTAAAAACTCAGCATGACACCACAGATGGTAAAATGGGGAATGGGCTGCTTCCTTTATGCATGGAATTAATTCTGGTAAATCCCATCATAATCATGTTACAAAGTTAGACCATTAAAAGGAAAATAGCAATTGTTAACCTTTCTAATTCAGTTTGTATTTTCTGGGGGTTTTATTTCAGTGTCTCAGTTTACTACCTACTGAATCATGATCTGAAATGCAATTTATATACAAAGACACAGAGGAAAACAGCCCTGCCATAGTTTTCCCATGAAAAACATTCATGTTAGCTATAAGAAACAGCAATTATACTTTCTCCTGAAGAAGTTTAAGATGTCTTAAACTTTTGCTTTTGTTGTCACACACAGGTAAATTTATCCCCACTGAGGCCCAAGACATATTCAAAATAGGTGGGAAAGTTTCAAGTTTTATGCAGTTTTAAAGAGGGTTATGAGAAAAATAGCATCTTAAACTTGGCAACCTATGGTCTTCTCTTTAGAGGCAATGAAGCCACCTGCAATTTTGTGCCTATTGATGTGAACCAGATGAAAAGGGGCTCCTTTGAGACTCTGGGAACATGGCAACATGAGAAAGTGCCTACCCGAAGCTCTTTGCATGCATTTTACTTATTCTTGGTGGGGTACAGAACCCCACTAGTATGAATTTATTTGATACAACCACTTTTCTTGACCTAAAACTACTGCTTTCACATTTATGTTGCTAGTAAAAATTCACACTTTCTGGGAGAAGGTAAATTTCCTGTGGGTTTTTTTGGTGAGAATCTGGCTATACAATTTCTCGTAATATTGGGATGAACCCATGAAGCTTAATCCCTGTGACGAATATGTCTCCTTCATATGCCAAGACTTGGCAAATCTATCTCATTTCCACAACACGGAGAATGCAATGACACAGAAAGACAATAAACTAAGTCCACTGCTCTGAGTATACGATCCTTGAAGGAATATTTATTTTTTTTTATTTATATATTTTTAATAGAGTTGCAGGCTTCAAGCATTGCATCATTTGCTTGGAAGGAGGATTATGGGAACTGAGACTTTACTGACATCAGCCACAATAATATAAACCACCTACATTTATAAAAGAAGAAAGACAACAGCAAATGAAACAAGCATGCAAGAGCTCTATTCCTCAGCCAAATAAAGCCTAGTTTTGAGGAAAGATGCTTGGATAGTGCATGATAATAATCTGTCTTTCTATAAAAACTGTCACTCTGTTTCTTATAAAAATTAAATAAGGCAGGCGTGTAGAGCCAGATGGTTATTTCCTGTTATTAAAGCTTAAAGGGACAAATTAATCTCTATTGTACCCTCCATTGACTTCAACACTGTCTCTATTGACTTGAATGAAATTACATTGCAGATAATTTGGATATGAGTTCTGGAGGATGGGAACCATTTGGGGAGTCATCTGTGTAAAACTTTTTCATTTTACATAACTGTCATGAGTTGTCTGTATCCTTGGAGACAAATTCACCATGTAGTTCCTTGCACTACTAATACATCAGCTTTACACTACACTGTGGAGCATGGTTCTTGGGTTTTAGAAATAGCATAGTGGCCATAATTGGAATAAACAGCTCTATTGTTGAAACAGTGTTAAAGTGTTACTGGGTTTGGAGCAAATTCAAATATTTCTGTGGAACTGTGTAGTGTAGAGGTACCCCAAATCTTACACAGCACAGTTTAAGGACCCTTCATCTCTTCATACTTGTAATAAGGAATTTGGACTAGAGAGTCCCAGCACAAGAGACAGGCTCAATTTCTCCCCCCAAGACAATCGCTCTCACTTGACCTTGTCTTCCCAAATGTGAACATGGTTTCTGCCAGCTAGTTTCAGGTGGCCAGGACTGAAAACACCCAAGTCAATGCTGATAAGATGACTCTGCAGTGTTGAACTGAACAAGGCTTTCATAAGTAAAGAAATACTGTCTAGGACATTCTACTGTAATTTGGCATGTGTTACTTGCCCCTGAGTTGGGGCAACTGAGGTTCTTGTTAATAGATCTCTTGGGGCAGATTAGAGTGAAAGGACACTGAATGACCAGTGTTTATATATATACATGGCAGGTTTATTTTAGAACAATTTCTTTGAGGTGGAAAGGAGGTGTGTAGCTGTTTTGGTTACTATCTATAGAAATGAAACAATATAAAAGTATAAAGATATCGCTAAAGAAAACATATAAGGAAAACAAAGAGGTAGAAAGAAAGGATAAGAGTAGATAGTGGAGAGGAAAGGCATCTCCACCCACAAATCCGGTGATGAGATTTGGTTTTTGCAATTTAGGTGTCCTTTGGTCGAAGTGATGGTTGCAGTCTTGGTCTGTAGGGGGTGAGGGAAGCCCATGAAACAGAAAGGTCGATGGCTAATGTATGTTCAGGTGCAGGTGATAATGCCCATGTACCTCTGCTGGATGGGTGTTTTATACTGCCTGATGCAACACTGTGGATTATGTGCAGTCCTCTGGTGGAAGACCACAGAAATGAGTCTGGGGATGCTTCAGGGATTTTGATGGTTTATGGCCCCATCTAATCCTTTTTGACCTTGCTTAGTTGAGCCAGTTATGCCTTATCAGAAAGGAGAATACCTTCGGGCTTATGTGATACGTCCTCGGTGGGGGGAGGACATTGGCACGATGAAAAAACATTATCCCACCTCCTCACCACACAGGATCTGCTTCTTATCAGCCTTTTTCCTTATTTGGTCAAAAACCAGCTTGTTGCTAAACAAAGGTTGGTTTGCAGTAGGTATGCACCCCCTCTATCTTATGTAGATCAGGGATTTTGCCAACCCCCCCTCCCCCTTCCCCAGACTGTCCTCTTTCCCTTTGGTTGTGGGTGCAAACCTGGCCTTAGCAAAGCACCCATAATTTAAACTACTTCAGCACTGGTAGCTGTTAAGCAGGAATTTTGAAGAACCAGAGGGTTTGAAGAGCTAGTGTGCATCCCAGAGAGCAGCCAATGGGTCTGATCAGTCTCCACATCTGCTTCTCAGCGGGAGCAACCAAGTGATGACCAACCTGGGATGCCTCTAACTACAGCCTCTAATGCTATAGACCAATGAAGGAAATAAATCTCAATTTAATGTGGGTATAGAACTATATTTATTGAAGATCTGTCTAAGAAAGAGACAAAAAAAATTCTCACATTGGGTTTGGGGTTTCTTTTTGCTGTTTTGCACGAGACAACACAGTGGTGCTTTTCATCAATAATATAGGCCACCTGATATACTGGAATGTCAATGTCAAAGCATATGTGACAATCTGAAAGGAAGTTATTAACAGAAACCCCATGATTTTAATCTATTTTGTCGTCTCTGTGAACAGAGGGTATTTTTCTGGTTATAAAGAAGAGGAACAAATTCATGTCTGTGCTTTACTCTGCAGATACAGAGAAGTGGGAAATATTATGATTCCTCTTTAATTTCAAAAATTGTGCAAGGCAGTTAGTTCTGGTAGAAACAAAAGTGACAGTAACATAAACTACAGAAGCAGTTCAATCTATCTTGACTTTGCTTACTTTGGAAATACTGCGAATTGTGGCCAAATATAGTCATTTGCAAGCAAAAATATCCTTACCTTCCTTAGTTTCCCTGAACAACTTATTTGAGTGGAGAAAAAAACCAAGAAATTTTCCTTTACCACTTGAAAATAGCACTGGAAATCAGAATAGATCTTGTTTATCCACTTATTTACATCAACTCAGGGCTTTGCTGGAGCCCTTATTACTGCTGAACAGAAATGTTGGAGGCAAAGGCATTAGCCTGAGTGTATTGTACGTAATGTGCACTGGTTACAAATAGCTTGCAGAAAGCTGAGAATTCATTAAGTAGTGGGCATTAAAAACAAACAAACAAAACAAAAAAAAACCCTCAACCAAACAAAAACCAAAACCCACAAAAAATCTTTATTGGGCCTGAACAGCTGCAGTTGTGTATGTTTTTCTGGAATGAGTTTTGGTTTGTTGCCTTTTTTTTTTTTTTGACTAAAAGTTTTTTATTTCATTCTAAGATATGACCTGAATGTAATGCACTTTGCCAGTGCAACCAGACTGTCAGCAATCAAAGTGAATGCAAACAATAAAAATCAAAGATATGGGAATCTGACACTTTCTTGGACCAAGGTTTTCAACTCAAGAGGTCAGGGTCTGGGATTAAACAGATCTTGAGCCAAATTTCAGGCTTGTAGGTGTACCACTGGTTAAAATATAAAGCTGCAAAACTTTGGAATTGTCATTGTTGTCTACCTGCTCAGCAAGGGATTCAGCATTTTCAGTGTGGCACAAGGAAGCCATTGGTATTTGCCCTACTGAGCTGTGTAGGGAGGAAGGAGGGGAAATTACGGCAGGTAGAAACAGGTTGTTCTTGGCTTGCTCAGGCTATTAATGTGGCTAATGCCATGAAGTGATTAACCTCAGGCCCCTTAAGAGATGATGTTTTCAAAGGTTTTGGAGTGTGCAGATTTTGAAACTCAAGCCATAAGAGATATATTTCTATTTCTAGTAAAACACAAGTCAAACTTCCCTGCAGACTCTCAGGATCATACCTAGGCCACCTAAGCCTGACTTCCAGCGTGGTACAGCCCAGACACGAATGCTGTTGCACAAGACAATGCAAGAACACAAAATACAGTGAAAATCACTAGGCATTTTGGGACACCTTGAAAAACATCTCCCAGAAAAAACATGAGTTGAAGAATTGCACATTGCTAGGGGGATAGAAATTAGTGTCATCATTCTGTTGTTAGGTCCTGTGTGGTTTCTTCTCTCTCCCTCAGGACAGTTTTGCTACTGGAAAGATGGGATGTGACAAATAGACTAAACTTCATTGTTTGCCTTTCTGAGATATAAGGATTAATATAAATCATGATGGCTCTTCAGTGGTCCTGGAAAATCAAGCCTTTGCATCATAATCCATCAACTCCCCCTGCAAAGGTTTTCCTTGCATACTTCTACAATGCACTAAAATAAAGGAAATACAAATCGGTTGCAAAGCTGTTTCCAAATGACTCTCACATGTATAGTACTAATAATTCTGTATGAATGCGTTATTTCCAAGAATTACACAGGAGTCAAAGAAATGGGAGCTAAGACTACTTTAGTTTAAAATATCAATTATTGCCTTTGGTCTTTTTTGATGATATAATCTGAGAGAACAAAATATCCTTTGAGAAAAATTACCAGAAACCTATTTCCCAAAAGATACATGACAATTTTTACCCACCTTTTTTTATCACTTTAATATTGCTTGCAAAGTATTTTCCATTCAATTTTACATAATGATTGCTAAAATCACCCAGAACATCTTTTTTATCTTACGTGTTTAATCTAATTTTACCTTTATAGGACGTGCCCTGAAACAATGCCTGATGCTATGTAACATGCATTTTCTCTTCAAATCAACACTGCCTTATTTTGGTGCAGTTCAGAGTTAGTAATCTCTGCAGGTGATTTAACAGCTCTCTAGTAAAACCTATGCTGTTTTCTGTACTGTGAAATGTTCATTCCATCTGGGCCAAGGGACAAAATCCCTCACAGTGAGAATTATAAGGGACTAGAAGAGGGACCCAAGGAGGCTGTGGAAATCTGCATCCGTGGTAGTTTTCAAAACTTTACTGGACAAGGTCCCGATCAACCTGATTTAACTTTGTGATTTTCCCTGCTTTGAGCCAGGGAGCAGACTAGATAATTTTAGAGGCTTCTTCCAAACTAGGTTATTCTGTGAGTCTATATTACCTGCACAAGTTTTTTTGTGGCCTTTCTCAG
Source organism: Empidonax traillii (assembly GCF_003031625.1). Lineage (NCBI taxonomy): Eukaryota > Metazoa > Chordata > Aves > Passeriformes > Tyrannidae > Empidonax > Empidonax traillii. The sequence continues at coordinate 87,254 of NW_020955714.1, forward strand.
ACTCTTTAAAAAAAAAAAGAGGAAAAGGGAAATACTTTATGAATAAAATATCAGCCATTATACCAAAGTTAACTTATATCTTCTCAATAAAATCATTACTGGAGCATGCAGATTCCTCGAGGCCATTATGAAAGGTAATTTAAAATGCTGCTTGGACATCCAACCCCAACACATGAACCTTTTGTGTGCCCTCTACTGTTTGGAGAAATGGAGTAGCTGCTTTTGCAATGTGGCCTGTCATAAAAAGTTCTCTTTGAGTGTCTATGACCTTTAAGTAAAACAAAATTGGAAGCGTATTCTGTAATGAGTTTTTCAGGTATTCACAAAGTAAGAACTTGTGACTTAAAAGTCAAGAAAAATTCTTACATACCTTCTTAGAATTGCATAAGTACTGATGGATTACCATTCTAGATTTCAAAATATCTTCAAAAACTTATTAACTGTGAATATCTTTGAGGTGGTCTCTGCAGATGTCACAGCAGGTCTGTTGCAGAATAACTGAGTCCTATTTTTCCCTTAACAAGATAAAGTCATGCAAAAACCCTGAGGAATCTATCCCTTTTGCCACTGGTGCTACTTTATACAGAGCCAAGACTCACCTGAAAAGGGAGGGGTCTCCATTTTGATTCTGCTTTCTCTCTCCCAGCATGCAGGTAGGAAAAGTTGGGTAACAGTTGGGGTTGGAGGTGAAACTCTGTCTTTGTCCTTGAGAGGTTACCAGAAGGCATTTGAACTCTCTTCATATTCCCAGCACCTTTGCAATATGTTTATGCAGCAATCACATTTAGGCAGGTGAAGTTAGAGGGAATTAATCTTTCCTTTAATTTCCTGGGCTGAAGGGCAATCTGAGAAACTATCTTTGCTTTCTCTCTATGCCAGTTAGCTTTATTTTTTAGTAGAAAAGAGCTATCAATTTCAGTCTTGTTTGTTCTTCTACCGAGTCATTAGACGACAAAGAACTGCCCATGGATGTTCACTTAACAATGAATTCCCACCTGACTAGGGTATGTCCACATTTAGACAATGACCCAAAATTGTAAGTATGACCTTTCTATTTACAAGAAGGGTTACACCCCAGAGCAGGCACCCCAGAGCTGTCTGCCTAACTGTCTGTCCCCAGAACCAGTTGTCATATGGTGCTGGGTTCATGGTGGCACTGGTCAACACTACATAGGAACCTCCTGGACTCTCTGACGGACTTTGCATTCTCTGTCTGTTTTACATGATACTAAGCCAAAATCTTTCCACATAGAAGTGCCCAGTGATGACGGGGATGAATGAGCAACCCTGTCCTCTGGCATGGATGAATTCTCTTTATTACTGAAGTGTTACAGCAGATGATAATTGCATCGGCTTATGCTGTGTGGCAGGCAGTGATTTTCAACTGGGAGTACGACAACAGTCATAGCAAAGTTGAAAACTGTCTTAACTGGACAAAAGTTGATTTCATTGCCAGACTTAAAAGAAGGGTTTCCAGGCTGTCAGGTCACAAGAACAGTCATTTCCTTCACAGAAGTTTCACAGAATATTCTGAGTTGGAATGGAAAGGTCATCAAATGGCCCATACAGTGATCAAACTCATGACCTTGGCATGATTAGCACCATGCTTTAATCAGTTGAGCTGATCTCAGGGTAAAGAAGTCCCTTGACAGAACTGTAAATATTGGCACACCAGGTTGTCAGTGGCCAGGGCATCCTTTGTGAGTGTGTAAATCAAGATGTGTGTGTGTAAGTATAAAAAGCCATCCCTTGTACTAATAGATTGAGCACTTCGACAAAAATTAGAAGTCATAAGGGTGTCAAACAGTACCCACTCTGCTGCTTTCTTTGTGTCTGTGCTCGATAGCTCAGCTGGACACCGTCCTCAGGAATCCTCACACTTCATGACATAAAATGATTTATTTTGCTCTCAGCAAAGCCTTAGATTGCTTCTCCTTCAAGTCTTATACACAGAGCAAGGTGTGAAAACACCAGTTCTCTTAAAGTTGAGGAACAGCTTCTCAACAGTGAAGGAAAATGTGGACTTCGGTTAAGGTAAGATCATATCATTCACCTGAAACCCTTCAATGAAAAGGCAGTAGGAGAGAGGCAACACCAGAAGAACTGTGATTCTCTCTCTATTCAATGCTTTGAGCCCAAACTGAACCTTCTCCTGTAAATGTAACAATTACCATATAAAATGCTCCATGAGACCAAATTCTGGATTTGTTCATCACAGCAAATAAAATATGCAGAAACGCTTTACTCTGATTCATTTTTTTAAAATGCTAAATGTCACCATGTGTGTGTCCCAGAAATCCATCGACAACTCACTAAGAGGACTCACCCAGAAAGACTTTGATCTCTGGACATGACAAGAAGAATCATGGTTACTTCAGTCTTCCCAGTTTCATGCTCTCTACATGCTCATTACTATAGACTTGCTTTGTAAGAAGGGTTATTAGGAGTTTGAATGAGAAAAGGCTAGTTGGGTCCCAGTCCCTCAAAGGTCTTAGTTACATCTGTGGTTGTAGGCTTGCTTACTAGGATGAAATCAGAAGCTTAAATTAAGCCCGTGCTTTGGAGTTGTGCTTTGGAGCAAGACTCTGTGAGAGCTTCTCCTATGCATCACATACATCCAAATCCTTAAGATCTAAACACATGGCTCTATGAAGTGGTTGGGTCATAATTTTCCAACATAAGTGTTAAGTAGAATTAGCTGGCAATACCCCAAATTAATGTACAGGACTACATAAATGGTAGTCTAGACAGAGCTGCAGAAATTATTTCTCCTCTTACAGTCATACAGCCAGTGTTCTCTGTAGGAACTTTTTATCTTTTCTACTCAATCCATTTTATGAAAAACATACTTGAAATAACATTAAGGTTTGCATTTCCTAATGCCTCCTACTCCTCTTTGCAGCCCAGCGATTATGAAGAGGAAGTTTTGTTCTGGGCTGTTTCTCAGCTTCTAAGCACCCACAGAACAGACACATGTGAAAATGACTCAAAAAGTGATTAAAAAAATCTCACTACATCTGCATCTTGCTCCTAATCACACATTTTTATTCACTGTTCAAGTTGCAACAACAATCTCAGTCCCAAGATCATTACAGTCCTTCAAATATCTTAAACAAAAGTTATTTTGCAATATTCATGTTGTTCATTCAACCACAAGTGATTTTAAAATGTTTTAAACTTATGACAAGATGATGGCTGAGAAAAAACTTTTAAATTAGAATACTTTAAGAAACAAAAGAATAAGCAAGCATCAACCATAGGCCAAATTATCAAGACTAGGGAAACAACCCAGTTTTCCCAGTAAAATGAGCAAGTATTAACAGTTTGGAGGATGAAACTGATGTGTGCACAGCTGTGCAGCATTGTTATGAGCGAAGGCACTACTAGTCCCCGAAGCTTCATTAAAGAGCTTATCTGAGAATTGAGATTGGCTTCTGCTTTAAATCTCTCTTACTGGTTTGGACATTTTTAAATCATCTGGCATACAAAATTATCTGTGTTTTGATGATCAGCTGCTCAGTTTGATTGCAAGGACAGGAACACTGAGTATTATCCTTTGACTCTAGCATTTCTGTTTTCTCAGCCCCAAATCATGGACTTAGTTCAGGTTCTACCCTTGGAGGAGGTACTTAAATGGCCATCAAGGTATGGCCCCCACACCCTATCATTCTTCCAACCTCTGCGTTCTCTTATGATTTCTCTGCCTCTTAATTTTTTTACAGCTCAGTTTTATGAAACATCTTATTGCTTCCCACATCTCATTCCTTCATTAGTTTTGCCTCTGCATGTCCTTCTTCATTTACTCTCCACTCTGTTCTTCTGCCTTATGCTTCTCTGCCTTTTGAAGTTCAACAAGGCCAAGTGCCGAGTCCTGCACTTTGGCCACAACACCCCCCTGCAGCACTACAGGCTGGGCACAGAGTGGCTGGAGAGCAGCCAGGCAGAAAGGGACCTGGGAGTTTGGATTGACAGGAAGCTGAACATGAACCAGCAGTGTGCCCAGGTGGCCAAGAAGGCCAATGGTATCCTGGCCTGGATCAGGAACAGTGTGGCCAGCAGGAGCAGGGAAGTGATCCTTCCCCTGTACTCAGCGCTGGTGAGGCCACACCTTGATTACTGTACCCAGTTCTGGGCCCCTCGGTTCAGGAAAGACATTGAGGTACTGGAGCAGTTCCAGAGAAGAGCAACGAGACTGCTGAAGGGATTTGAGCACAAGTCCTATGAGGAGAGGCTGAGGGAGATGAGGTTGTTTAGTCTGGAGAAGAGGAGGCTCAGGGGTGATCTCATCACTCTCTACAACTACCTGAAACGAGGATGTAGTCAGGTGGGCATTGGTCTCTTCTCCCAGGCAACCAGAAGCAGGACAAGAGGGCATGGTCTTAAGCTCTGCCAGGGGAGGTTTAGGTTGAATATTAGGAAGAAATTTTTTACGGAGAGAATAATGAGACATTGGAATGGGCTGCCCAGGGAGGTGGTGGATTCACCAGCTCTGGAGGTTTCTAAGAAGAGACTGGATGTGGCACTGAGTGCCATGGTCTAGTAACCATGGCAGTGTTTGATCAAGGGTTGGACTTGATGATCTCAGAGGTCTTTTCTAACCCAGTCGATTCTATGATTCTCATTTATCTATCCAGTACAGCACTTGGACCAATAACTTCCCATGACTTGGTTAAACAAGCAAGGCAGAATTTTTCCCATTGTTTTCTCAGTGTCAGTAGATTGGGAAATAAAAGTGCCTTTTTAGCCGGTATTGGGTGCCAAACCAGATCTGATCTTGTCTGATACACCAATAATGTGATGTATTTCACCCAGAACTGACTGAAGATTCAGGTCTTCCTTCCTTCCTTGATCTCAGTAATACTAAGGCCACTAAAATTTTTGTTTTGTGACCTGAAAATTCAGACAAAACATCAGCTCATAGGAGTTTCTACGGAAAAAATGGCTTCCTGACCATAAGACTGCTGGCAATTCTTGATTAAAAAGTAACTTAATAGTGAACATATTGATGCTGTGAGGTTATTGTTGGTTGAGGTGATTGGAAAAGAGAACTTGGGCGGGTTGCTCTGTTCATGATAGGAAGTTTCAAAGCTCCTGTATGTGTGAGTGGTGCAGAATCACAGATTCTGAACTTTTACATCTCTTTTCCGAAGTTCATCTACCCTGTTGTGTTTGGAATAAATTTTAGGCTCTACCAAATGGTATTTTTTGATGGAAATCTGGAAAGGTATTGACATTCAAATTAGGTTATTTGGGAGGTTTCAATAAACTCCTTGGAAAGGTAATGCGATGTTTCCTGCAGTTCTAGAGAATGTTCTATACCAGAACTGTAACATACAGATTCTTGGATTATCCTCAGATTTCTCTACCTCTCTAAAGACCCTGAAGGGAAACCAGGGATGATGCATTACTAAGTCAGGTGCCTGAACTTGGTGACCCACTGCCAGGGACAGGTTCTTCTTAATTTTCTATTGGAAGTCAACAGCTTGGGAACATTGCACAAGGAAGCAAACCGATGAGTAAGATGGTAGAATATCAGTGTATTTACACAGCATAGAGAAAAGGCATGGATGCTTTCTATAGATAAAATTCTGTAGAAATCTCAGATGTAGTAAGGCATGAAGCTAGATGAGGCATTTTCAGCTTTCTAGTAGTTTCAGAATAAAATTGACTTCTATTAAGATGTGGTGTTTCTAATATCTTGGTCCATAAACCAGATTAATTGGGATTCTAAATGTGAACATAACCTAAGGATGGTGGCTAGATTATGCAAACAGTTGCTGGCTGGCAAGGTGCTGGTTTTAGGATCTGTAGAAATCTGAACTTCCAATGAAGAGCTCAGTTTAAAGGTCTAGGACGATGTGTGACTATGCATGGCTTGGAAACATGCACAATATTATAGTCAGATTTATCTGCAAAACTCTGGGTAGCATAAGCAAAGCCATAGCCAAGAGAACATAGTGTAGGGAGCACCTTACACCCACAAAGTTATCAGTTAATAAACATTAGATGATCTGAAAGAATAAGGTCATACAGAGCTCCTAAGAGCTACCCAACCTTTGACTTGTCAGGAAGTATAACTCTTCTTTCTTTAGTTGTTACTACTTAGGTTATCCTACCCTTAAAACCTGCTACCTTCTCAGTTTTGTCCTTCCAGTACAAAAATAACGGTGATTATTGATTTGCAGACAATGTGGATTTTTGTTTGTATTTCTTCCATGGATTTCATAATGCTTTATCTGGAGAGGTTTATATTCCAGAATTCAGGGTGGCAAAAGAGAAAAGAAGTTTCACCTGGACCCCAGCATCAGAAAAGGACATTAAAAAAATACCATGAAAAAAAAAAAAAAAAGATTGTGCTGGCAACTGGAAAAAGCCTGAACCAAATTTGTAGCTAATCTGTCTGAATCTGAGGTTGCTGGAGATAAGAGAGGTACAAATGTTTCCACTAGAGGAAGATCTATTACTTTCTGTAGTTGAGCCTTAATAGACAGGTATTTTACCTGGCTAACTAGAGACTGTCTGGTCTCTAGTGCTGCAAATCTGGAACCTCTTAGCAGAATTCTTTTGCTGACTTGTCAAAAATTACCTATTCCTTTATAGAAAAAAAATATAAAATTGGGAGCTTTTCTTTGTTTTTGGAAGCAAGTCTTTATTAAACAGTAGTAACTGCCTACAGTTCAGTGTTTGATTCTCACAGCTAAAGACATCAGAAGCACAGAAGAGAGGAGTGGACCCATGGGGCTCATTCTATCCAGAAAAAGGTGAGGGGGGCTATCCTTTCCAGAAAGAGGTGTAGATGTGGACCATGGATTCTGACAAGAACAGAGCAAATACTGTGTGCAGTGTTCTACATGATCCCTCTAAATTAGATTGAAAATAGCATACTGTTTGACAAAATGTCAAAGGAAATGCTGAACTGGAATATGTGGCATTTAGATATTTATTCTAGAGTCACAATTTCCAAGTTAATTTCTTACAGAATTCATTGCAAATAGAGGACAGAAAAACAGCTTTCATCACACAAGGTAAAACTTTATAAAACTGGTTAAGCCTGGAGACATTGAAGATGTTTAAATCCCTTATTGAATATAGTGTCTCCAATAACAACCAAGAAATACATGGCTGTCCTTGTAAAAAGGAACATGGAAATAAAAATGAAGTTCTCTCAAAACCTTTAAAACAGGATTCAATATTAATGGGATCTTAATTTGTTAAATATATGCAAAACCAAGACCACAGTTTCTTTAAAAAACAGAAAAAAAGAAGTTGAAATCAACAATATCTCAAAGGGTCTGAGCAGATCCTGACTGTATCTAATGTTCTTGAAAAAGTATATTATACAGCTAAATGTGATGCAAAAAGTATAATAGAGAGGATTAAAAATAAAAAAAAAAAAAAAAGGGATTTTGACCAAGTGAAAGCTTTTTTTGAGATTCTTCTGAAGTGTTCTGCAATTCTTTACACTTTATTATTATCAACAGAGTAGAACACAGTTCTCAGGCAAAACAAAGGAAGTGGGTTAATAACAGCAATTACAAAGAATGTTTGAAATAGCAGAGTACAGAATGCTCATCTCATTATTTCCAAAGTGTACTGTGTGTGTCTTACTTGTGGTAGAGCTCAGATCCATCCCTCTGAAATAGGCAGGAAGTAAGACAAAGAGCTTTGTGAGGAATCAGCCAGTGAAGGAAGTAGCACTCAGCTAACAACTTCCTTCAAGACAATACATTACAATCAGTCTTTTCCATTTGCTTATACACCAAGGATGCTGCAAAGACAGGTCTTGGAAAACAGAGCAGTAGGAAGCATTATTCTACATTCTTAGAAGTGTTGCTGCAGTCAGTGAATAAAGTCTGGTTCAGAGCTGACATTTCATATTATTTGTTAACTAGACAAACTGCTTTTACAAACTCTTCTCATTAGATGTCCCTTTACTGCCATACAGAAAAGTGTTTCTGATTTCTTAGTATTTTCCTTCTCTTTGTTTGTTTGTTAATTTTTTAAATTTGTTTGGGGTTTGTTTTTTTTTTTTTTTTTTTTTTTTTTTTTTTTTTTTTTTTTTTTTTTTTTTTTTTTTTAAATTCATGGTCCAAGAGAGACACTCTAAACCTCATTAGGCCAAAATGGACTTTGCTCTGACATGTGTAGAGCAGCAAAAATCTTCCTGGTGGGGCAGTTTTCTGCTGTAATTTCCCCAGTACTTCTGCTGAGCAGCAGGAAGGCTGGGAGGCTGCCCTCTAGGCTGCCTCCTACCTTCTGTCCTTCCTCCATGCCCCAGATCATAGCTGTGTGTAAGCTGTGTGTGGGCATAGGAGCAGCCAGATCACCTGCAAGGAGTCTCCTCAGTCTCTTCTTTAGTTTCCCATTTGGCAACGTGGGCTCCCAGAGCTCCCTAGATGATCTGAGGTCTCCATATTCTAAGTCCTCTGTGCTACACTGTGATCAGATCCCTGTTCTGGTAACCCCATCAACCAACTGGAAGTTCAAGTCCAGAATGAAGAAAATGTATTTTTCTGGAATTTTTCTGTGGCTTATCAGTCCCAAAACCCTGATGGTATACGCTGTTTGGGGGCTGCTTTTACTTCCCAAGTCACCACATGCCTGAGTTTTTGTTACAACCCCACAACTGAATACAAGGGGTCTCAAACTTTTAAACTGAGAAAGGGACCGGATCAACATTATCTACTGTTCAGTTGCCCTAATGGAAAAAAAAAAAAATGAAAAAATTTTGCTGCTATCTTCTAAACTTCAGAATACCTAAAAATGAAAACCACTTCTCTGGAAGTAAGGATCCCAATAAGTGAGGGGATCTACTAGAGGATTTTGCCAGTTGCACTAATGTATGGAGTTCGATCAATTTTGGGCTGTAGATATTTGATATTTGTAGATATTTATACTTGTTCCAATCAACTCCTATATCAGCCCTAAGCTTGCAAAAAGTAGCAGAACCTGGAGAAAGAAAATTATAGTCTGAAATCGTTGTATTTAGTGCCCTATACAGTAAAATGCCATTATGGATCTGTTATGTCCAAATACAGTAACATATTTCCTTCATGCTGTATTCCAGCTGGGTTGGTAAACTCTGGATGCAAAACTATTTGGGCACCCAAATAGCAATAATTATATTAGTGTTACGGTACTGTAGATCTAATTCTTGACTGCTGTAGATCAGCAAAGCTCTAGTGATGACAAATCATGGAAATTATGCCGATTTATTCCTAAAACATCAGGCTGTATTTAAAATTATGACATACTCTGATACACATTAGCCATGTCCCGTGGTATATACTTCAGAGTACTGTCTTGATGCAACAATTATCCCTGAGCTATGTCATTGCTCATCCTTCAGTGAATTTTATCCACAGCTATGCATTTACAACATAAGAGAATTATTTTATTCAGAATATTCTCTGCATTCACTGTTCTACCATGTTCATCATGAAATATTGCCTATGTAGAAACTTTACAGAAAAATGTCAGTATCATTGATACATTTACAAAGCTTACAACAATACTGGAGAGACTGACACAGGCTAATGTAATGTATTTGTCCAAAACCCCAGAAAATGGTCCTGTCACTAGACAATTCCACTGAGGAAACTTTAACCCTTTCTGACCCACACTGGCTTGGAGTTGAGCAGTAATGTGAAGGGATTTATTTATTGAAGGCAGTTGGGCAATACCTATCAGAAAATAAGGGTCTGCATGTGAGAAGAAGCAGAACAGGTCTTTGCATTCTCTCTGCAGAATGGACTGAAGATGCATGACAAAGCTAGTTAAGACTGTGTGGCTCAGCCTCTGGGTATGAAAAAGAGTGCAAATTCAGGCAGGGAGGCACTTTGGATTTTGCAAGAAATTAAGCTATCACAACTAATTGAATAGTAGCTTAGCCATGACTTGTGCACAGGAATAGTAGATGTCTCATCTTGGATTAGCTTTGGGTCTATCCTGGAAAAGCCTTTCATATAGTTTTCCCTCTCTGGGAAAAGTGTTTCGTGACAGGACCCAAAACCAGTGAGTCAATCAACTAGGTTCTTACAGGGAAGGAGTAATTACTGTAATTAGATATCCAACTTGTTTGCTAAATTTTCAAGAAAGGAAGAGGAAGACAAGTGTGCAGAGATAATGCTGATGATGGGGCTATATTATTTCAGGTTGTTGGAGTAATGTCCAGTATGTCTAGCTAAGTACAGAGCTACTATCCAAACTTTACTGAAGGATTCTTCTTGGTTTAGGAACTTCACTTCATTGAGACAGAAAGTCTTGCTGGATATTTCCAAAGACACCTCCCTCTCCTCGTTGACTGTGTATATAATACAGTTGTGGGTTTTTTTAGGCAGATTATTTTACTAGACACCTGACAACTAAAGGCAAACTAGAGGTGTTGGAACTCATTATCTGCCTTCTTTGCTAAAGGCACATAAATGTTTCTTATATTTAGACCCAATTAAACATTCCCATCGAAATAGAGACATAAAAGAAGAGCTGGATCATCTCAGGCTGTATATTTGGGTGTCCCTTGTCCCAGGTCCTGCAGTGCCATTCATGAACACAAGCTACCTTGGGGAATGGGTTTCCCAGCAGCTAGCGTGCAGACCAGGAAATGCCATACAAGAGGGACTCAGGGGTCATCCAGTCACCTAGAGATGGGATTGAAGGAATTGCAGGGAAAATTGCACCACACTGCCACTTCAGTGTAGGATCCTTTCTCCCAAGTTCCTTTTCCAGGGAAACTAGGGCACAGGAAGGTAGGGCTGTGTCTCACTCTGCTATTCTTCCAGGAGATGGCTGGCATTTGCACCGAGCTGGGATTGCACGGAGACTTATGGCAGCACAGTCCTGCAGTGGTAACTGAGACTAGAGGGAGTAGCTTCAGAGGGCTAATTTGCAGACAGGGACATGGAATCAGCATAGCCTGCCCCTACACTCAGTGGAAGAGTAGGCATCTCCAGAGAGTGAGCCATCTGACCTATTTCTTATGTACCCTCCTGTCATCCAGTTAGAGGATAGCTCTGCCTGTCAGTGACCAAAAAACATTTGAGACATGAAGATTGTCAGGGGACTTGTCTTATTGGGAAGCTGACAAGGAGATCTTTGTCTGAAACATCCACTTTGGCTTCAACCCAAGGGAGTTGCAGGGGTACTGTGGGTGTCCACACCCTTTTGGATACAAGCAACAGTGTGGAGTCCTTGGTCCTCTGTGCTGAGGACAAGTTCTCCCCTTAATTCCCAGCCTGCTTCCTATAAACCAAAATCAATCTACAAAAGGGAAAAACTTGGACAGAGCAACATTTCCAACTCAAACTACCTTGATTTTTAGAGAACTCAGGTGATAACACAAGGTACTGCTGGTAGCTTATATTACTGCATTAGACTGGTTTGGGTTTTTTTTGGTTGAAGGGTTTTTTGGCTGTAGGGGCTTTTTTGTTTTTTGGGGGGGTTATTTGTTTTTGTTTTAATAGGATACGATTGTATTAGCATTGAGTACCTTAAATGTAATCTACAAGGCCAGACAAAATAGTAAAAGTGAGTGGTTGTGAAATTAGGTTGGCTGGAGTGTTCTTTGGCAATACGTAAAATTTTTGTTACTAGAACACTCTACATCAATACAAAGGGAAGCAATAATTTAATAGGCATTTAAGTGTTTAAGAATCCATACACTAGTCTCATCTGTAATAGGATCAGTAAAATGCCTTTTACTGCATACAACTTATTCTATGCAGCCATTCACATGAAGTACTTAGCAATGGGGAAATTCTCCAACTTGTCTGGTTTTAAGTGTTCCTATTCCTCCTGCCTACCCAGGCAAAGAAGTATGAAAATGGTCCAAGATAACTGAACAACAAAGAGCAATGACACTGTAATTTAGAGTACTTAAAAGGTAGTAAAAGAGATGGAAATAAAAATAAATTAATGAATGCATAAGCATTTGTAGAGGTTTATAATGAAAAGCAGTACAGTGGTAGGGTGTGAAGTGAAGCTGCTGTTGTCCTGAGCTCTTTAGTGAAGCATGGGATGGAGTCCTACCTGGAGGTGAGCGAGGTTGCTCTGCCTTTTTTTAGTATTCTTGTCTGGTACAGAAAAGTACTGTGCAAAGAAAAGGATGATTATATTATTCTATGGTCTGCCCCTGATGTCTCCAAACCTCACTGTACCTTGTCTATGCTATTTCTATTATCAACGATCTGATAGGTGGAAGGGAGGTGTAAGTCTGTCCCTTACAATAAAAAGGAAAGTAGAAGCTTGTTACTAGTAAAATCTCTCTAAAAGATTTTTAGTATTACAGCTCTGAAATTTCTCTTGGCAACTGCTAAAGTGTGCTGCCTACTCCTGTAGGAGGGTTGTTGGCTGCCTGTACAGTGCACAGGAGCCATGCAGAGAGGACATCTAAGCTGGCAAGAGGTGCTATGGTAGGAATGTCACTATTGCCTCTCAGGATCATATGTGCTAATGTTTCTGCTGGAAAGAAGTGCTTGTCTCTTTCAGCATTTATAGCTTCACAAAGCACAAAAGTGAGTTTATACATATTATTATTTAAAGTACTGAAATTCCCAACGGAACCCCCACCAAACCATCTTGCATTTTAGCCCTAGAAACAAGGCTTAAGAGGACTTTCTTCCCTTTCCTCCTCCTCCTCGGCCCAGAAACAAGGGATAATCATTTTGATTATCATCCCAGGAGAGGCAAGCAGCATCCACTAAACAGAGCCTCCTATTGAAGCAGGTTCAGGTATTTTCAGTTGGAGGGGAGAAATGAACCCAAGACCAGCACAGCCTCAGAAGGTGTGTTGACCAAGAGATTATCAGGTACAATAGCAACAAGTGAGAAAGAGAAAGCCTTCTTCCTCTAGAGCAAAGCTTCACTCTGAAGAAACTAACTGATTTAAGTCCTGAAGGTGGAGTACGTATAGGAATATGTGTATGACCTCATCAGATGCATAACTGTGTAGCTTCTTAGCACTAGTATGTTGAGGAGTATTCTGGTCATGCCCAAAAACAGATGTCTAAATATCATAGGACCTTTCAAAATCACTGAGAAAGTCTAGGCAGTAACTAAGGAAATAGGAATGTTAGGACTCTAATGAGCATCCACAGTAGGAATATTTCATTTTCCTAAATCCTTTTGTGACTCTGGTATACTAAATTTAAGGACAGATGGCATTTCTCCATTTTAAAATTGTTTTTTAAAATATATATATATATAAAACATGCAATATATTTTTATTTCTTGGCACACTGAAAGTTTTGTCCTCCCATTTGAAACCTATCCTCAAGTCTCCCTGCTTCTCAGTACCCAAAATCTGGCAACTGTGACCCATGAAATTTTATCCTTTTCTCTACATCTTTGGTTGTTCTGTTTAAGATCTGCATATGGAGATGCAAAGACAGCTATTATTTTGTTCCCAAAACATTGGGGATTGTTGTGGAAAAATACTGCACAGATTTTTCTCATTGCTACTTTCATGCTGTTCATTCTACTGGATTTTTTTTTTTTTGTAATCTTCCCTGTACAACATAAAAATAGAAACACTATTTTTTTCTTTTAATATATATGAGAAAACTTAAAAATTCCACTAATGCATAAAAGATCTTTCTTTATAGACTACATATATTTTTAACACAGTGAAATATACAGATACCACAAGTTATTTAGTTAAAACAGTTCATGTAGGGAAAACAATGTAGGCTCAGTTCTATTGCATCAGTCTCTAGGATCTGAAGCACACTTCTCATCTCTCTCTATAGAGAGAATATGGTAGATATCTTCCCAGAGTAACTATCTCCTCCCAAAGTCTGAATTATCTGGGAGATGCCTACAATTTATCATGGACAGCGAAGTATTAGATCTAGTACCCTCAGTTAGATGTCTTACATTAGAGGAGGGAATTTGGATTTCAGGTGCCTACGCTGCTAGCTGCTTCAAACGGCATCCTATGTCACTGGGGTGTCTCACTTAAACAGATGACCACATGATTCACCTGCAGACCTAGAGCCTTTGTGCATTTTTCTGGTAGTTATGATACTGTAAACACAACAATAAATGTGAATAAACAAATAACTGCAGAAACAGAACAGACTTTCTTCCTGTTGGACAGCTGCTACATTTTGTTCTCAGTGGTATTAATATAAATAATTCCTTTCTATTAACAGAAATTGCCCTCAATTTAACTTGATATAATTACAAAAGAATCTGTCCTGTTCTCCAGGGTCTCTTCAGCTTCAGAGGTTTTAAGGAAATCAGGAGTTGCCACTATCATTTTTACATAATTGATATGCTATGTCAATCTGATGAAACACTGCACCACTGTAAGAGTGGGCAACAACATGACAAAATTTTTTCTTACATAGCGCTGCAAATGTAAGTAATTACTGCTAATCCCAGTAATTCTTACTGGGATTTAAAATTATAAAAAATAAAAGTACCCAAAATTTTGCAAGTAAATCAAATAGAAACTGACAGATATAATTATTTTATATACTTGAAAGGAATACCAAATCTCCAAAGCAGCGAGCTCTGTAAACAGAACAGATGTTTTAAAAAGAATAAAATGAAGAAATCTGCTTTTTAACATAGTAGCAGCTGGTGTCCTGCAATTACCGCCTGCACTCTGGAGTCTGTGAATGTTGCAGCCTGCTTACAGATAGTTTTATTGTCACATAATTTACATTAATATTCTAGCATTTTTTTTTATATATCAAAAGCAAGGTGTGAGCTCAGACTCCAAAGCTGAGTGTTGATGCTGGTGTGTGCAGGCATATGAACATCACAAAAAGAGCAGAAAAAAGCAGGAATCCAGACTTTTTGAAGATACAGTGCTCAGATCCAGAAAAGCTGGATACAATCCATCAAACTCCCGAATATTGGGAAATATTTGGGAAACTTTGCCCAGAACAGAGATGGATCCTGAGGGTGGTTTGACCTTCCTCTGCTATTAGTGAAAGATATGTCTAAAAGGGACACATAAACCCTCCTTCCCAAGGCCTTCTGGGTCCCTCCTAGGGAGGAAATTGATAATGCAGGCATTTACTTAAAGAAAAAAACTTCCAGGTATTTTGGGAACACACCAAGGTCCTAAGCAAGGAGCAAATGGCATACCCTAACACAGGTGTGCTCAGTTGCTGAGGTAGTAATCACTGACAGCTTGTGCCAGAATCTCTTCTTACAAAAGTTGTTGCCCTTCAGTTTCTGATGCAGTCAGATTCAGCAGAGGTCTTACTCTGGTTTGGGGCTCTCAGTGATAAATTATATTGTTGTGTATTGTATTTCATGTACAAGAAGGGAGGGAAAAGTTTTTTAAGGCAAACTTCTGTTTAGTAATTTCGACTCAAAAGAAAAGATACTTCCGAGTGTGCAGGATATTCAGGGATGTCTGGAACATATGACAAGTGACATCAAAAACACGTGCCATTCTGCAGGAGCAGCTGTAAAGGATACCAAGCAGCATGCCAAAAAGCACCAAAAAGGTAACCTGTCCTTTCCTGCTTACCATCATCCAGCAATTTCTTTCCATCGGTGAAAATCAAAACCAGAATTTCATGCCTTGGCTCTATGGCCTGCAGAGGTCTTCTCAGAGAAAATGATCCAAAATGTGGCTGTACTGAGGACTGGGGAGCAGCCCCATTCAAGGATATCTTTAGGAAGATTTGCTGCAATTCTACTCTTCCGAAATAGTATAAAGGCTATGTGTTATTTAGACCTTTTCACGCCCTGCTCAGTATGTTGCAGAGCTGGAGGATGCTTCAATTATACAGTGCTATGTCAGACGCTTGCTCAAATAGTAATATAGAATTCATATTGAGCTCCTAAAGTCTTTGCATTTCCCACTGTGTTTACACTACCCACCCATCAGGAGTACCAATTACAGGAGAAATATATCTCACACTAGTAATTTATTTTTATATAGCACCCCTAGGCACAAAATTTCTAATGCCCTTTTCTCTCATTAAAATCTAGTCAACTAAAAGTATTCTTTATTAAGTGGTCCATGAAACAACTTTTTAATTTTAGAACTAAAAGATATGAAGGATATGACCTGTTTGAAATTTTCTAGCAGTGTACCTAAAGAAAGAAGAGGGATGTGTACCTTCAGCTCACTGAAGAGATATTGTGAAAATACCCTCCAGAAAGGATGGCTGGTGTTTCATTACCTTGGTACCTGCTGTTCATTCCTGCCATGCATCCTCCACATTTATGACTGAAACTTGGGAAGAAGAAAGTGGAAAATAAAAGACCAAAGCAATGGCAAGGAGTAGAAGTGCATTAAAAAAGAGAGAACAAGGGAAGAAGCAAAAATTGGTCTTTGCTGATACCCAGTGCAGTGACAAAGTAATTGTTTCAGAAAATGCTCCTGTTAGAAAACTTCTTTGCCACAAAGGAGAGTGGGAAGACAACTGAAGTACCAGCTGGAACATTTTCATTTTTACTGGTCAAATAATCTTGGTTTTTTTCACCTTTGTAATGCATTCATTTCAACTCAAATCCTGTTGTGAAAATGTGCAGCACATCATCAGGTGGAATTAGTGGTTGGACTTGGCTTGCCATTGCTGACAACACATTATCCCAGCACTGCAAAGATGTGCAGAGTGAAGAGGACAAAGGCACGGAGACATGTTTCTTCTGCTTCCCCCTCCCAAGCTGATCCCCATAAACAGCAGTATGTTTCCTTAAATCCCATCTAAAATATTGATTGCTATCTAAAGAGGGGTCCTGTTCTATGAAAATAAAAATTTTTGTGTGCATGTCTGCAGGATCAGAGATACCCTTCTTCTGGACTGGGTAGATTTACTTTGCTTTTCTTCATGTAGACTACTATTGGAACATCATAGGCTTCTCACTGGCTTAGCTGTCACCTGGTGGTGTTGCTGGAGGGGAGATGCCACTTGGAATTCCAGTTTTTCAGCCGTGTTTCAATCAACAACACGTAAGCTTGGTGCTGGATCAGCCATAGGTAGGAGAATACAACTGGACCAAAATGCCTGTCTGTGCAGCCACACGTGCCAGACAGCCTGACAAACAAGGTCAATTTTTAAAATCAGAAAAATACATGGAGACAAGGCCTGCTGTCTCAGGGCGTAGCAATGGCATTATAAATGCTGAGCAGTAACGTTGGTTTATATACCCTGCTTAAGAAGTTTAAGGTGGATTAAGGAGAAAATTATTCCAGGAGATAGTTCTTATTGGGGTCTGTGACAACAGGATCCATATATCTGTTACCACTGCCATAGTCCTGCGTCTTTCTTGTTTACCAAAGCAGCATCCTGGCTAAACTATTATCTGAAAGAGAAAGGAGGAGTTCAGTGGTCACCATGCTTGCAACCTATTAAATTTTTAATGAAGGAATTAAATTAATGAATGCTCTCCCTGGGACAATGCTCATGTTATTGCAAGGAGCATATTGAGATAAAGATTTTCTGGGATTGTCCCTGCTTAGATATTGTATTATTTTACTTCTATCTTTTATTTCATATAAATATATATTCTTTATTGTTTAACTAGCTTTTGTTAACACTGTCTAGCTTTCAGCTACTCCAGAAAAATCTTGCATAGCAGAAATTGCAAAGAAAAATAATTAGAAAGTGACCACATGAGACTTGAAAAATGTGTTATGAAATGCTGTTTTTATTTACATACATTATTTTATGAGGGTTAATGGTGCTACATAAGGCAAGGCAAGAACAGTTTTACCCTCTATTTGATACTAAGCTGAGAACAGGTTTTCTGGTGCCCTTTCTCTCTGGTGAAAGAACATTCACAGAAGGAAGTGAAAGGTAGTTTTCATAGGGATACAGGATGTCAACAAATATTCTACTTCATTTCAACATTTTGCATCGTTTGTTCCAGTGGAACAAATACCATGTGAGGGCTACCAGTTACCTGTCACCTGAGGCAAGGAGAGAATCTAAAGAAAAACTTTAGCGAAGAAAGGTACTAATGGTTTTACGGCTGACAGTGGTTATAAGCTAAACCATATGCTGGTATCTGAACTGACACACAGCTTGAATGCTGAGTGGTATCAAATATGAAAGGATCTGCTGTGGCTGATGCAAACAGATTTTGAGAGAAGGGACTGCTTTTTGTCAACTCAGTCTTTTTTGATCCTATAACATAAATCAAGTGAAACTATCCAAACTTTTATTCCCTGTCAAATAGTTCTGATGTTTTGGAGCCTGTAGTCCAAGTTTAGAAGCTAGGAAGCCTTGGCCTTCCTTGCCAGTTCAGTTCATATTCTCTTAAGAGTCAAATCTTCACCAATTCAAACCACCAGCTAAAACACATCCATCGCTACTTACAGCCATGCACCCAAACCAGCAACAGCAGTTGCTTCTTCTGAGACAATAAAATGTTTCTGGCAGAAGAAATGAAGAAAGGCTCCAGCTCTGTCATATATTATGTCTTTCTTATATCTGGATGAGGAAGGGTACAGGTGTCTTAGGGGAGAGGGCAGGGCATTGCCATAGGGTAGTACAACTGGAAGTGCAAGTGAAGGTCATGTCTGTCTAGAAATCTTCCTTCAGAACAAGTATTGCATGGAGTGCTCTGGGTCCTGTCCTGGGTTCCCAAGTGCAAGAAGGATATGGATGTACTGGACTAGGTCCAGCAAAGGTCTACAGATATGGTGACGGAATTCTAACATCCCTTATAAGAGTGGAGGAGAGAAGGTTATGTGTATAAATACTTGATGAAGGAGTAAAGAAGATGAAGCCAAACTCCTCTCAGTGGTATCCTTTGAAAGGACAAAATGTAATGGGTACAAATTAAAACACAGAAAATTCTATTTAAAGAGAGGAAAAAACTTTTTACTGTGAGGGTGATCAAGTGTGGGTTTTGATTGCCAAGGAAGGCTATGGAGCTCCCACTCTTGGAGTGACTCAAATCCTGACTGGAGACAGTTGTGAACAACTTCCTCTAGCTGGCCCATCTCTGAGCAGGGGTTTGGATGACCCCTACAAGTGCCAGTCAGCCCCAATCTTCCCTTGATTCTGTGAAATACAGCACACTACATATGATCAATTAATCCTACATGGGGGACCCACTTGTTCCAGCATATGAATATTTCCCCCTTAACTACACTGATCTAAATGAGACAACCTAGAGTAGCTCCTTTCCCAATAAGTCCTACATCTGAGACATCTGAGCCTCCAGTGCTGATCTGCTCTGATTTCTGCCCAGTGGCAGCAGCACACTAGCAGCAAGCTTTTCCTCTGCAAAAATGTCAAAGGGGCAAGTGGGACAGAATAAAAAGGACTAATAATTTGGTCACGAAACAAGCACTGCCCTCTGTGCACAACACCCAGCTGCACTGCCTCCCCAGAAAGGCTTGCAGAGTGTGTGCAGTCTTACCTCCTGAGATGGGAAATGGGCTGCCTTGCTGTGCAGTGGATTTGGGCTAGTCACCCCTGCCAGGGAAAATGGAGAGCAAATCATGGCTCCCTGGCTCTCCTATACCATTCCTGCTCAAAGGGCACATGTGTTAACCATCTGTCCTACCAGAGAAATTCCCCTAAGGATGAATATCTTATTGGGGTTACGCAACTCTCTCCCTGAAAAGTTGCTGGTCATCTGTCTGAGGGTTAAATGACACTAAGAACCTGCTCTCACCCTATATTTATGAGCATGGAGAAAAAGAAAGAAAAGACAGAGTTCAGTTTTGCTTTCATTAGATCCTTGTGGTTTTCTTTTTTTCGCCCCCAGGTTTTTAAGGGCAAGAAGCTTAGAGCAAAAGAGGGAATGAGTCACTGCAATACCTTCTCATTAAACTAATGACGTATTAACAGAAGGAGCTCACTTGGCTGATGTTACAACCATCCACAACACTAAGCCATAGGAAATTAAAGCAGAAAAAGAGTCCTGTAATGTTCCTTGAACTGGGTGTTCAATTAACCTTAAACTGGAAATGTTAACATCTGATTTGAAAACAACAGTTAGGCATTTGCACCAGGTGCCCTATAGCTGGATAGGGCAAAAAAAAAAGTAAAATCAAATATCAAGCTCTGTAGTTTGCACTTTGAGTGAATATGCACTGGGTAGTAATCCCTCTGTTGAACAACATTTCCAAAGACAAGCAATTTTTCACTGCTCTCATTCCTCTCTTTTTAATACCAAGTAATTACCCATACACCTCCCTAGGTTATGGTAGGTGCTGAACACTTCTGAAAAATACTGTCTCAATAAAAGCCCTTATTTGCCAGTCTGACTCCATGAAAATCAACCTGCCAAGAGAAATGAATTCTGAAGGGCCCCATGTTAAAACCTCTCTTCAGGGAATACTCCCTTTTTAGTACAGAAGTATATATGAGTGAACCTCATCCGAAGAGACTAAAAAGGAAATAAGATGTTATTCTGCAGAAAACATCTTATTGCAAAACTTTCCTAGGTCTACAGTATCAGCCACAGATTGTAGGATGAATGAGAGCTTCTGGAACTGAGAAAATAATTCTGAGTTTGTTTTAAAAATTGCAAACACTCAGCAGTGTTCAAACCAGGCTCGTTTTTAGCAGTGTTTCCCAACTAATATTTACAAACTTTTCAAATTGAAATTTTTAATTGAAATGAATGAAAATTACAACCCTTACTTTGAAATGTGGTGATAACATTTTATTTTAAGTGTGGTCTGGCAGTTCCTGATATGCTTGACAAAAGCTGTGGATATAGCAGCATTAATGTCACATAGTTTTAGAGCAAAAATTTGAAGATCAAATTTTTCTAGCAACAACTGTATATAATTGCATAAGATCTCAATCCTCTCTGACTGATAATTTTAAGCTTTGGAGCAATTCATGTTGAAGGCAGCTTTGGCAAAAATATCTAGTTACAATATACATTTTTTTCTCATAAATGCTTTAAAAACAGCTGAAGCTTCTCCAGCTCCACAGTTAATGTAAAGGAAATGAGGAAAAATGTTCCTTTCATTTTGTAAAGGCCAAGGTTTAACAGAGAAAGAAGAATAATTTAGAATTTTAACTATGTTTGTAACAGCACTCAGGAGAGCTTCTCTATACAAAGAATCTTAACAACAAAATCCAAAAAGAACAGAATGTTAAAAGCACTGTGATTTGTAAAGAATTTTAAGGCTGACACAAAAACAACCCAACAAATTAAATTTTACAAATATCATATGTGATCCGTTCATTTAACTTATCCACTACAAAATGTACACCATTTATATAATACAGATTGAGAGTTGAGCAATCATTTATTCCTGGCATTGCTGGCATTGCTCAGTGTGCAGTAGCAGTGCAATTAGAAGAATTATTTTTACACTGGTAAAAAGTAACCCTTGTTAATAAACAAGGCATTATCCTGGCAATGAAAAAAAAAATTGTAAATAGTTGAAGCTGGGTGGGGGACTGCTGATAGACTGTAATGGAGGTATTTTTGAGCCTGGAGGTACAAGTAATTTTCTCTACTGGTTTCTAGAGAGAGCTGTTTCAAAAGTACTAGCTAAAAATAAAAGGACATCATTATTATTAAACACCATCAAGCTGACAGACACTTCTGTATTAAGATGCAAATAAAGTCTTCATGTCACAGATGATTACTTCTGTTATTTTCAGTTCTTTGCCAAATTTGAATGTTTTGGGCCAACAGTTTTCACAAGAAGTGTCTTAGTTTGAATATATTTGTCTAAACTGTGTCTAATGACATTTGGCCTTTTCAAAGAGAGGGATTAAAGAAAAACAGTATTTTCTTTTGCTCTTCACAAGCTTTACAATGTTTTTTTAATTAAGAAGTTCTACCATTGCCACATGACACATCCAAGATGACATCCATATATGTGAATTTGGTATCAAAACCATTCTTTGTGCAATCTCAGTGCAAGTTTATTGCCATCTCAGCTTCAGTTTCAGCTACGGCTGATGTGTTCAATGCCTTCTTTGCCTCAGTCTTTGCTATTTATGTGTCCCAGACCTCTGCGCTTAGTGGAAGGTTTAAAGGAGGAGAAAGAAAAGCAATGAGGATGAGTTGGAGACTATTTGAGAGAACATGAGCAAAAAGAAGGCTTTTCTCTATCCTATTTGAAAGACTGTGGAAACTGGATGAGATCTTTGACAAGTGAAAAATGGCATCTTCTTACTAGAAAGCTAAAGTCTGCATCACAATACATACATGCAAGTTTGCATAAACACTCAAAACTCTGGTATTTTCTAAGCACAGTGTTTGCCATTATACTCTTCACCATTTTATGATGTTGTTTTGCAGTTTGAATTGATGAAGTCTTGCAGAAAGTGTTATATAGCCTTACCTAACTCTCAGAAAAGGCATCCAAGTGAACAGTGAATCTGCAGTTTGATATACTCATCAGCAGAAACTGTAATAGTAATAAAGTTGGAATATTAGTATTAAGAAGGTAAAACACCTTCTTAAAAAAATTTATTTCCGTCCAGTTGAATATGAAAGAATTTATGCTATTATAGCTAAAAGCCCACAACTTTGCTCTCTTAAATACTAGGAGAAAAATTAATGTTCACCTCTACTCACCAGGCTCAGATTCTTCACCGGAATACAAACCCTTTTGCCCAAAGGGAAAAGAAGTTGAGCATCTGGTCTCATGCAAAAGGACATGAGACAGGCTAACGCTGAAGATAAAAAAACACCCCAGTCCCTTATGCAGTGGGGAAGAACTTGGAGAAAATAAATATGGAAAATTAACCTGAAGGCCTAAATGTGATAAATCTCAATTTCCCCATCTTCTGAATTGTTAGTCTAGGCACATGTTTGCACACTTTATAAATTTTGACTTCGTCAACCAACAGATCTGATCTATGCAACTAGTTTATTCACAAAAAGAAGAAAGAACTAATGCTATACACTGAGTAATGCAGTTGCTCACTTACAGTTCTTATTATCCAGTGTCCCAAACAGAAGAAATTATGAAAGTAGTTGTTAAAATCAAATTCTTTTTTATGCAAATATGAAGGTAATTGTTGGAAAAGAAATTTATGATCAATAACTGCAAATACAGTGGTTAGCTCAAGAAGAGTCACTTCTTACAATTCTGAACTGCAGCAACAATGAAAATGTCAGATGCTGAGAAGAGCTTTCTCTTACCAGTAAAGTGACTTAAAAATGAATGACTGATAGAAGTTGAACTGATTAATAATTGCAGTTAAATAGTCTAATATGACTAAAGACAATATCTTCTTCAACTTTGGAATTACCTACTTATGCACTACTGTGAAAAGAAAATTGGATATAAAAGCTGTTCTTCAACATCAGTAATATTTATCTAAACAAAAAAATTCCCTAAGGTCAAAGTGGCATTAATAATTATGTTCTTCTATAGGGAAATCCCACACTGGATTAACATTTAAAATACATCAAGTTTTTAAATTCTGGATACATTCTTTAATGTAAGTTGGTAGATGAACTGAAAAAAACCACATATTGAACACATCCTTGACTATTCATTAAATTCTCTTAGTGTTCTTAATAAATTTGATTGCCTAGTTTGAGACAATTTTTTCACATGCCTTGCATCTAGTCTCCATTTATTCATGAACAATTTTTCCCCTGAAGTTTTTCAGGAAATTAAATGATTGGATTGGAATTCTCCAGAAATTGAATGGGAAAAAAAAATAATTTGATCTATAAAAGATGGCAGTTTTGTATATCTCTATGATGAATCCTTACATTGACTCTTAAATCAAAATATATCTAGTCAACATGCAGGCCTGAGATGCTTCTTTTGCTGAAATTGAATAGAATCTCATATGGATTTTAAGAAGAAAAAGTAAAAGGTAATTAATCAAACCTTTGTGTTGTAGACTGTAAGGAAAATATTTCCAGTAACTGGATATCACATGAAGCTGCCTTGATGTAAATTCCACCAGTATAAATTCAGAGAGGTTAGAAGACCACCAAGTGCTGCAGTTCATCACACAACGCTCACGCTTTACCATATTTTGCAATATTCTGCAATAAGGTATTTTCTTGCTATATAGGGCAAGAAGCTATTTTCATATTTTCTCAGTTTTAGAATATTTCAAATTCCTCTGCCAAACTGGGACAAAACCCAAGAAGTTCAAAGAGAGCAATATGAAACAAACAAACAACCCCTCTCTCCTACAAATATAGTTTTAGAGTAGTGGAAATGCTTACTTTTAGTTGTTGATCTTTTTCATGAAAAAAATCTTACTTTTCACTGTAGTTACATTTCAGAAGGAAAGCATTTCTGAAATGAAAAAGCATATCATTTTGAAGATACTGGAACAAGATACTGAACAAATGTCAAATCTTCCTGACTTGGAATAAAATACTGAAAGCAATTCTTTGTCACAAAAAAAGTATAGTTTTGACAAACTGGCATTTTCAAATAAAAAAAAAAAAGAGAAGTCTTTCTTGTAAATCATATTCATGTCTATGTGTCTCCAGGATGCATTGCAATGGTTTGATTCTTGTGTGATTGTGTATGTACATTAGGAAACAAATCAGCCATGGGTTGACAACCAGATGGCCTCCTATGATCTTTGGACTTCTAAATGTAAAAAATAAACAAAATCAAGACCAACAAAAGAATGTCTAACATTGTAGTATCCCTTTCAGGGAATTTCTTCTTTTTTCTGTCTAGAATACAACAGGGGTGACTAACAGAGTATGTTTTCTGTTAAATAAATTAATTACCTGAGCTATCCCCACTACTTTTTTGAAATATACTCAATTACACACCTACTAGTAGGTATATTTTGTTTATGGGAGATGACACCACAACCTGAAGAATTATGAACTGAGAGCCTAATCAGCCAACTAAGTACCTGTG
The DNA here is from genome assembly GCF_003031625.1 of Empidonax traillii. NCBI lineage: Eukaryota > Metazoa > Chordata > Aves > Passeriformes > Tyrannidae > Empidonax > Empidonax traillii. The sequence continues at coordinate 112,011 of NW_020955714.1, forward strand.
AATAGAATTTGTAAGTATAATGAGCTAATTTTTTCCCCATACTTACAGTTTTACGTCTCCAATAATTGCGGCGCTCAAGTGGAAATGGCAGCCGCATGTGGCCTTGTATCCCAACAGCAGTCAGCGGGTCACCTCAGATTGCACAAGTGCCCTGGTAGGTTATCTCAGAGTGAGCTGGCTTCTGCCTCATGCTGTTTGGTAAAACATCGAACATCTTAACAAAATAGTAGCTGGATTGTTCTTCAAAGGGAAACCTGGGGCCAAACCTCTACCAATTTTCCACCCTTCTGACCTTGGAACTCCAAGAAAGAGGTCAAAATAACCCAAATAAAATTTTAAAGCAGTCTAAATATGATGTTGAAGAGGTGGTTTTACAGTCACTACTGAGTTCTGACTCTGGTGCATCCCAAGGCAAACCCTTTTTCTTGGCAGGGAGGAAAAGGGGCTGGCACAAGGTCATTTGTGCCCAATACCCCCCTTCCTCCCTTGAGCCACAGAGAACTTGGCTCTTTGCCATTCTTTTTCAAAATGTGCAGTTTACAGAATTCAGCTGCACTGAAAAATTGTATGTCAGTAGCTATTGCACTACTTATTTTCTCTTCCTGCAGATAGAAATTTCTTATCAGTCTGGTGCACAAAATGGCAGGCAGGGCAGCATGCTGTCAGAGCTGCAAGGCTAGAGGAGCTGAGGATGTCGTGTCATTTGCTACTTTAGACAAGGGAAAAATGGCACACGATAGAGTGGTTAAAAGGTAATTTTCACATAAAGGATTCAGGAAGAGAAAACCAGCTGACAACAAATGGATTGGAGGTAGGAGGGAACACCAATCACTAATCACAGACACATAAAATCTTCCACAGAAATACAGCTGAAAAGGAGGAGGAGACTGAGGGCCAGTTTGCTGAGAGCAGAGCAGATGGTTCAGGCAGTGAGAGGGCAATGCCACCCAGTCATCAACAGGAGAATTTGCAGATGTATGACTACTTAGGGTCATTTCCTTCAGGAACAAAGCTGATACCTTAGCCAGGGAACTTCTAAAATATAACTTTCAAATAGTCCCATTAAAGTACTCTCTTATCAAGGTGGCAAGGTTACTATGAGCACGAGGGAGAGGCCTCGAGAGCACCAGAAATACTCCTGAGGAAATAGAGCTCCTCTTCATCTCCACCTTGCCCTTGCAAGTTTTCAGCTTTGATGGATAATCAGCATTCCACTAGAGACAAAGGCACAATGCCTTGTGGCATCTACAGGGCAAACCTAGTTCCTTTTTTTCTCATCCAAGCTAGAAGAACAATACTACCCTTGTGACAGTGAGAAGCCCACAGAGGAGATGGCAGCAAAACTTAATGGGAAATAGGTAAGTTCAGGAAAGTCTGAAATTGAAGCTGAAGTTCAGGAGACCCACAGGAGATTCAATGTAGAGCTCTTCTAAAGAAAAGAATAGTGCAAATAACTGAATGCTTAGAAAATTGCAGACAAAACAAGCTTGTTTTTCAACTTGATAATTTTTATAAGCAGGTAGTTGAGGGTACTCAAAGCAATAGGGGCCTTTGGCCAGGTGTTATCTCTCCTTGAAACTCAGCAGGTAAAACTCTGGGGCAACAAATTTGGTACAACTGTTTTTATCACTTGCAAGCCTCTGGAAAGATTGAAAGGTATAATGGACTGCTGAAGAGCATTACGTGAAGCATATGTTAAGAACACATGTTAAAAGCGTTGGGTGATGGGGCATGGAAGCACTGGGATGCAAATTCAGCAGAAGTCACATGGCTGGTTAACACTAGAGGATCTGCTAACCGCCTCGGTCCTACCCAAACAAAATCCCTACATACTGTGGGAGGAAATAAGGTCCCTGCACTTAGGGAAGTGGCTTGGGAAGTCTGTGTGGGTTTCTCCTCCTATGGGAAAGGGCAAACTCTTTCATAGGATTATCTTTGGTTAAGGGCCTGGGTGTACTTGGTGGGTAATGCTGAAGGATGAGGAAACCCAGTGTGTGCCTCATGGAGATTTAACCCTGGGGGGAATAATAATTTGTGATGTAAAATGTATGTTGCATATTGCAGGACGTAAAGTAGCAGGAAAGACATGACATGAACCAACAAGGAGCAAATTTTGCAAGGAGCAAGGAGCGTGTGACCGTGGTCTGGGCTGGGCCTCTGTTGGTGCCCAAGGACAGAGTGTGCTGTTTCTCCTGTCCTGAGCATCCACCCTGACGGAATGGACCCCGAGTCATGGTCAGTTTTTGAACCTCTGGTGGGGTGGACAAAGCCCATGAAATAGGAAAACAATATCTATCTGTGAAAGGATGGTGGACAGTAGTTAATGAAAATTTACTAATCTGTATGTTGAATGTATTGGTATAAATACAATGGAATAGTTAGAAGACACATAAAATTATGTGGAATCTGAGTATGACCCAAATGGTATGGAATAAAGGGTGGAGACTGTATTGGGTCTGGCTGAGGAGGAGTTCATTTACCCATAGCAACCCTCACAGTGCTGTGCCTTGCATTGGTAGCTAGAAAAGTGTTGATAACATACCAGTGTTTTGACTACTGCTGAGCAGTGCTGGCACAGCATCAGCACCGTCTCCCCAGCATTCCCCCATCAATAAGCTGGGGGTAGGCAAGATCCTGGGAGGGGACCAGGCCAACCAGGCCTACCAGGCCAGCTGACCTAAACTAACCAAAGGGATATTCCGTGCAATATGACGTCAGCTCAGATATAAAACCCAAGGAAAGGAGGAGGAAGTGGGAGGCATTTGTCATTTGCAATGTTTACCTTCCCGAGCAACCACCACACATGTTCAAACCCTGCTTTCAGGGAAGTGGCCGGATATCACTTGCTGATGGGAAGTAGAGAATAAAATTATTGGTTTTTTGTCTTTGCTCATGTGCGCGTAAACCTTTGCGCTGGCTTTAGTAAAATGCCTTATCTCAACCTACCAGTTGTTTTTCATCTTATTTTCTCTTCCCTTTCCAGCTGAGAATGGGGAGTGATAGTGTGGCTTGGTGGGCACCTGCTGTTCAGCCAAGGTCAACCCACCACACTGTGACTGATGAATATATAAATACAACAATTATTAGGCCATAAAAATAAAGAAGTACAAACTTTAAATTTTGTCCTTCATAATTTTCTAGTCTTTGGAGAAGGCAGCAACTTTTATAGACTGTTGGAAGAAAAGACGTAGATAATGAACTCCTACAGTATGTTAATCTCTCCTGATTCCCCAGCAGGTACAGCAATTTAAATACAGGTCTAGTCATGGTGATCACTGAAACTGTGGGTGGGTAGAGGGACAGCTACGAACTGACAGAAATGTTCTTATCCTTGCAGTTACGGCTTCATTAGGTTTGTTCAACAAATAAGTCATTGCACACTGGTCTTTTGCAAGGGTGGTGTTTACTCAAAGCTGTACAAGTACTGCTCTGCTGCAACTGTAGAGCACCAGTGCTTTGACCTTGCAGGGCTGCTTTCCTAAATGCTCATCTTTGCTCTCTGGGCTTATGCATACTCTGCTCATTTGTGATAATACTGGTGAAGTATAATTTGCTTCATGCTATACCTGTACCCTTTTACTGCTTCTGGATTGTCTCCAAGCACACGACATGGTACACCAATACCACCTGACTTCACTCCCTGCTGCTGCTTGTCCATGTACGGAGATATCCGCATCCCTTCTCCCTAAGGTCTGTCAGTGTGAAGTTCCCAAACTTAAAACTTTCTAGCAGTTCCCAGCATTCTCCCTTATCACTGTCACTGTCACCATCTTTCCCCAGGGTGTGTGTGGTTCCTAATCAAAGGCCATATTTCCGATTTGGAGACTAAAGAAAATAAAGAGCAGGCCCCCACTCCCTTGCAGAGGAAGGGCAGATAGGTAAAGAAGGAGGAAGCTGAGGGAAGTGAGATAAGGCTTGTGCAGCTAAAGCAAAATACACAGCCCTGTTAGCAGCAGAACAAATTAAAACTGAGCTTATTGAAGATTTATATTTCGAGGAAAGTATTCCTATATGGATGCTCTGGTTTATAATCAGAGCTGAACTAACCCCCCAGTCCTTCATTTTCTGAAATACTTAAAAGTACTCTTTCACCCGACTGCATATTTTCATGAAACATGGGGAAAATTAATATTCTTGAGAACTGCACTCCTCTTTCCCATGTGGCTGAAATTAGCCAATTCCTTCAAAATGTTACCAGGAAAAGGCAGAAATGTGTTGTGGAGATCATTATGTACACCACACTTTCCATGGAAATTGGGCTAAAAATAAATTGATCTTTGCTGATTTGGATATTTTTCTATAGGAAATATGGCCCATGATATTTCAAAGTTCTCCTCATACCCAAAGACAAGGGTGTGCAAAGGACTATGCAAGTTTTTCAAAGACTCAAAACAACTTAAAGGGGTGTGCACGGCAGTGTGTTCCAGAGTCACTTATCATGGAGGGACCACACGACCTCTCCAAACCCCTTTTCTGCCTCACGGATCTGGGCCACTACTCACGCCTCCTCTCTTTGTATTGTACATGGAGAACCCTCTCTTGCTCTTATCCTATGCTGTAATACTGAAGTCTGAACAGTGACCTTCCTCACACTTAATTGTGTTTAGTACGACTCATCTGGTATTTACAGTGCCCTGCATAGTTTTATGCTCCTGTGTAACTTATGAATAACGCCTATCACTGAGAAAGTGCTGTAGAAATGGAAGAACTGGTATATGCTTACTTCACAGAATCGCAGAATTACAGAATCACAAAGTCAATTATGTTGGAAAAGACCTCCGAAATTGAGTCCAACCTGTGACTGAACACCACTATGTCAGCCAGAGTATGGCACTAAGTGCCACATCCAGTCTTTCCTTAAACATCTCCAGGAATGATGATTCCCCTGAGCAATCCATTCCAATGTCTAATCACCCTTTCTGTGAAGAAATTCCTCCTAATGTCCAACCTGAACCTCCCCTGGTGCAGCTTAAGACTATGTCCTCTTACCTTTTTTCTGGTTGCCTGGGAGAAGAGACCAACCCCCCATCTGGCTACAATCGCCTTTCAGGTACTGGTAGAGAGTGATGAGGTTTCCCCTGAGCCTCTTCTTCTCCAGGCTAAACAGCCCCAGCTCCCTCAGCCTTTCCTCACAGCACTCATGTTCCAGACCCTTCACCATTTTCACTGCCCTTCTCTGGACTGGCTCCAGCACCTCAATGTCCTTAAAGTGAAGGGTGCAGAACTGGACTCAACACTCACAGCATGGCCTTACTAGTACTGAGTACAGGGTGAGAATCACTTCACTAATCCTGCTGGACACACTATTTCTGATACTTTAGAGCACTGGTGGTGATTCTTGCTGCATGGAAGATTTATGGTAGTAAAAAGCAACAAGAGGTCTTGCTGGAGCATATGTAGTTTCATACATCTCAGGAAAAAAAATATTACTTGAGAAATTCTTTCTTCTAAGAACTAGCTGAAAATTTATTTCAAGAATAAAGACTCCTAAGATTTTATTCCAGGAATAAACTTCTCAGTCATATCCAGTAACAGGAACTTAACTTCTCTTAGAAATTATCATTACTGGCAGATGAAGTCAGTAAGACTCTTGTGCCCAGCCTAAAGACCTGTCTGGGGTTAAACAACAGTACTTTGGTTCCTTTATTCTTGGAAGTTTCATCTTTTGGGACTTCTCCTTTGTCTTTGAACTCACAAATAGGAGTCTCCAACAAAAAGTTCAAGGAATATTTGGAGCAAAGTCCAAATCTCTTTTATTATGTTCCAGGGAGGATGCCATTCCCTACTAGTAATGTGGTTCATACTGTGTGTGCAATAGTATGCATAGACTGGACTTGATATATGCTAACCTCAGAAAGTTACTGGTGAGAGACAAAATTAATGGGAGAGAGAGAATATGTGGACAACATGTGTCAGGAAAAGGGAGTGAGAAAGATCTTTGAGTGTGTTTCCCATCATCCTTCATGTGGGAAATATGCCATTTCCACACCCTATCTGCATTTTCCAGGAATACATAAACTGTGTTTGATAGCAACAAGTACATAGTAATTGTGTTTTCATTTCAGATTGTCAATAATAGGCATTTCTAAACATTTCACTGTACAAAGCTGGCATTGCAGAAAATGATTACTAAAAATAGTCAAGCTCATTTACATTAATTCTCATGTCATAGGAAAACACAGTGGACATGTTTGCAGTGTAGGAAAGTGCTGTGGAGCATGGAGGTACTTGAGCCCAAAACCAGTTCAGGTAGCAGGCCAGCACCACTGCAAAGAGCTCAATGCAAACAGGAAGTCATTAATAACCAGATTCTGAAGGTTGAATTGAGTTTAAAGCAGTGGAATCAACACCCAAGTGGTAGTATAAAGCCACTGCGATCTCTCCACAAGGCATTGTACTGCAGTTAATATGGGTTCTTGGTAGCTAGAAACCACAGGACTTGAAACACTGGCCACTCCCAAGGTAAGTCAGGAAAATTTTAGGGTTGGCTTTGCCTTGTTTAACTTTAAACAATTAACAGTGCAGTGTTTAGGTTCAGGTAATCGTCTGTGGCATGATTCAGTTGCCTACCTATAAACATAAATGTTATATATCCTGCCTGACTTCCTGCAGCCAATTCTAGGGAGTGAGAATCATCTGTAGCATCAGACCTGACACCCAAATAGGAAACAGAAATTAATCGAATAGATCCTCTGCTACAGTTCTCAGGAGTATATGCATGATAATTACTGATTTTTTGTAATAGCTCTGTTTGCATTATTGTTAACATACTAACATTTGCCAGTTCACTTAATGTCTACAATATGCTCCTTTCTCCTGAAATGAGGTCATTAGTGCAGACTTGAGTGCAGTTCAAGGGTGAGATCCCAGTATTGTGAAACACAAAACTTCTTTTGTTTTTTTGTTGCTCCATTTATGCATTTTGGAGAGATTTGATGGTGGAGGGACCAGTATGTGGCCAGATGGTAGAAAATGCTAACAACTCAGATTTCCCATGTCACCAGCAGTGTCAAAAGAGCAAAGGAAATAAAGAAGAGGCAAGGAAGCTTGGAAAAACCAAAATGCTCTGAACCTGGTTTGGACTGGTTGGCATGCTGGACATCAGAAAAACACTGATGCTAGTGTCAAAAGGTAGTGCTTTGTTAGATTTGTTCTACCTGTTGAAGTAGAAAAGTCCCATCCCGAGTGTTTGGTGTCGTCTTCACTCCTTGGAGGCTGTCTGCCAAAAGTCAGCTCCAGAGTTCTAGGTAAATTTTTATCACAGCAGTGACAATCTGTCCAGTGTCAAGTCATTCTGAATTTTCAAGTAGATGCAGTATTTGCATTAATTCCTGGTCTAAGCAGCGTTTTTGTATTGCAGTGTGCCACTTACCATCCTAGCATTCCTTATTCAAATAGGGAGCAGACTCCTGCATTTGTTCCTTCATGTCTAGAGCACATCAAGACTCCTTTGGGATAAAGATACTGCTGAAATCCACCACGTTTTCATTATTTCATTATATATTCATCAAGCCTAGTTATGCACAGTGCTCTGATGTATGTCAGGAGGCTGCAAGGTATGTCCCTGTGATGGTACCTGTCAGAAACATCCAGTTCACAGCTGTCATACAGTATATGCCATCTGCTTAGACAGCTGGGCATTGAGCTGTACAAGAGCAAAGAAAAGGACAAGAAAAAGTCAGAGAGCTTTGGGGGAGAGAGCGAGCTTAAAAGAATTTTCCTACAGGAATACAAAAAAAATCACTTTAGTCTCTTCTCCAAAACTGCAGATTATTTTTTTATGCCTTAAAATATTTAAGGTGTGCTTGTGTCCACCATCTCTTCAGTATCTTGAAGTTTATTGCAAGCACTTTATTTACTCTTTATAAGCAGATCTAGCCAAGGCACTCCTTCAGTTTTCTCTTGTGTAATAGATGTAAAGCAGTGGTACCAAAAATCACCTCAGAGAAAAAGTACCTACTGGTTGAAAACAACTGAATTCTGGGAAGAGATAAGCATAAAATGCAGATTTCTTATGGCTTGGGTTACAAAATGGCCCTTGGAAGGGTCTCAGCAGGTGTCACATGTATACAGAAATGACAAGACACATCACTCAGGCTGCTTTCCATGACAGCCAGCAACAGCAGGCCATGTTAGTATCAGCAGCAAGACAACACCGAGGCAGTACAGGATCCACACAGAGTATTGCACATTGCTTGTCCAAAGAGCTCGTTGTACAAGCTTAAGCAGAGGGAACTTAAGGAGGTTTTTGCATTAATATGAAGATTTATATTTTAAGGAAGGAGGATTGGGTTGGAAAAGGTTTCTCCCTTCTGCTAGAAATCAATATTAAAAATAAGTCAAAGAAGACAAGCACTGAAAAAATGGGGAATTCATAGCATTAATTTTCAGAAAAAAAATTGACTTAATAATCATTACATATATTATTAGTGCAATTAGTTGAACTTCTGACAAAAATAAGTCTTTGTGAATTTTCTTTTAATGTCAGAAATATATGTCATGACGCAGACACAAAATATCTTTTAGAATGGAAGTTAATACATATTGAACTTCTTTCCTGAACAATGAGGCTTTGCCAAACCAGAATTTTCATTGAAGAATTGATCATTGAAATTTTTTCTTACTAGCTGTTCAAGAAACTTCTAAAGGAATAGTAACTCTATTCAGGCTAAAAGAAGCCTCCAGTTAAACTGTCTCAGACACAACATCTGGCGCTGGAAGCTGTCAAAATGTAGTTCACCTTAGGGGAAGACTGTCCAGATGCAGAGACATGTTTGACTGTATAATGACATCTGTTATGCAAATCAATATTGCAAACTTAAATCTGCATCTGTTAATGGGTAAGACAAAAATGAAGCTGAACTAAATGATAAAGGAACACTTTAAGATTACAGTCTTAATTAAATGGAAGATAAATGGTTTTCCTCACAAACAGTTGATTAAAAAGAACTATCTGATCAGAACAAAAAAATGCAAACACATCGACATTCAGGATTTAGGAAAAATGTATGATTGCAGCCCAGGAATCCAGCTGTATCCTCGGCTGCATCAAAGAAGCATGGCCAGCAGGTAGAGGGAGGTGATTCTACCCCTCTGCTCTGGTCTCATGACTCCACCTTGAGTACCTAGTTCTGGGTCCCCAGCACAGGAAAGACATGGACCTATTGGAGGAAGTCCAAAGGAGGGTCACAAATGCTGTCAGAGGGCTGGAGCACCTCTCCTGAGAAGACAGGATGAGTAAGTTGGGGTTGTTCAGCCTGGAGAAGAGAAGACTCTGGGAAGAACCTAGAGCAGCCTTCCAGTACCTGTAGGGGGCTGCAAGGAAGCTGAGGAGGGACTTTTTATGAGGGTATGTAGAGACAGGACAAGGGGGAATGGCCTTGAAGTGAAAGAATCTAGATCTATATTAGATGTTAGGAAGAAATTCTTCACTGTGAAGGTGGTGAGGCACTGGTGCAGTTTGCCCAGAGAAGCGAAGCTGTAGATGCCCCAAACCCGAGAGTGTTCAAGGCCAGGTTGGATGGGGCTATGACCACCCTGGTCTGGCGGTGGGTTGGAACCAGAGGATCTTTAAGGTCCCTTCCAACCAAAACCATTCTAAAATTTATGGTCCTGTGATTCTAGTAAACATTAACTGAATCAAGCAAAAGGCATTACTTGGTCTATTCAAAGGTGGATCAGTATGGATGTACCCTGATAGATCTCAGTGGCACTATGATATTTGCCTAAAGCTTTCTGGACTAGGTCATACAAATGGAGGACACAAGTCTACATGAAAATTTTGTTAGAGTCTAAGATAAATAATCAGATATTTATGGCTTTAAGTCAAAAATCATAGCAATAAAAATCTGCTGCTAGATCACTCTGTGCTAAAAGGAAAATACTTATTCTGGGAGAAAGTGTGTACTTGAGATAGAAGGTAACTAGGCTTGTTTATATAGCATTACCCTTGTCTTTAATAATGGGAAAGATGAGAGGAGGCTTAATAGGAATGAATATTCAAAAAGGAAAATTCCAACAGACAAAGATGAAAAAAAAAATCTAAATTCAGCTGAAACTTCTGGAGCAGACTGATCTTCAACCAGGAAGTACTAGCATGTGAAATCACTAGTCCTACAGCAAAGCTTTTCCAAATGATCTATTAATCTGTGGCTAGTGCATTAGCATTGGAAATTAGCAAACATAGCACTTGTATTTTGAAAAGAGAAAAACGACCCATGCAGTTACAGGACAATCAGCCTGGTTTGCAGTGTATGTAAGGTATTGGAACAAATTTCGGAAGAAAGACTATCTAACAAATTGGAGACAAGCAGAAAATTGGATGCAATATAACCTAAATTCACAGCAATAAATTTTGACAGACAAACTTGGTATCTTTCTGTAATATATTAGTCTATGTTAAGATGAAAGAATGTGATAAAGAGAACACAATGAACCTTCTTCTAAACCTCACATACATTCCAAGGACAAATTATTAGTGCTTAAGGCAAAGACATGGAAATTATTACATTTAGTTTTAGGAAAAGACCTGGCTCCAGGGTAGATAACAGCAGCTAACACTGAAGGAAGACAAAGCCAGCAAAAGGCTGGTTCTAAGTGAACTATGATCAAGATCAGCCATTATGTCAATTATGCACAATACTAGGGCACAAAAATTAATAATAGAAGTAATCAATGACACAAATTTGGGAGATGATGTTAATAGAAAGGAAGGTTAGAATTCCATATAGAAGGAATCTGATAATATTGAGTAATGAAGCAATAAAAATCAGATTAAATTTAACATCCTGAGGTGCTAGGTCAGGCATATAGACACTAATAAAAAAGATTTGCTCTATGCTGGAGGCTGAACTATGATAATGTGAGGCGAGGAAAAGGCCCAGACTGGAAATAATAATTCACAGTGTGGCCATGAGTCATCAGCATGATTCAGCCACACACAGGTTGATGCAATTGTATGACATATCAGGAGTGATATTTCCAGTACATGGACAGATGAGAAGAGTAAACCAATGAGAATTATACCTTGAGCATGGCACAAACCCAGCCACTTACACTCTATATGGTCATTCACCATAAATATCAATGGGGTTACAGGATCAAAACAGGCCTTGTTAGTCAAAGAAGAAAGAGATAAAAAAAAAAAAAAAAAAGGACATAGAAATTCAGGCAGGACATTAGTGAGGTTGTAAGAAGAGACTTGCAAAAATCTGTCCTCTGCCCTTAACAAAAAAGGGATGTAGGGCACTGTCTGCAAGTAAAATTCCTTAAGAGCAGAGTACCAGCTAACATAGACACAGGAAACACCCTTCATGTGCATGCCCAGGAGACCTTGTAATGTGGCTACTTGAGGTAACAGGAGACCTCAGGGACCTTTTGGTCTCTTCTAGTAAATTATCAACCTTTCCTCAGCTAAATCCACAGGTATCTGGAAAGGAATGTTGCCAGAGTAGGATTTGCAGGTTTTTACTTAAGGCTGGATAGGATCTAGAATTTGAAGCTCTAATTCTCATCTCAGACACTCTTCTGGGGGTTTCCTCAGGGAGGCAGCATTAGCTATTCACTCAGTCTTTTAAACTCCACTAGAAGCTAGTGGTTCAAGAATCATAGCTCAAAGTGGCTTTATCACATATGAAGGAGTTTTAAAGTTTTCAGTTCTTACTCCAAGAAAGTCAGGTATCTCCCTGCTTGCTTATGCTTTGAGAGGAGAAGGTGTCAGGAAGCAAACTGGATATACTACAGAGACCTTAGAAGAGGCCTCCTCCCTCTACCATCCAGAGCAGCCCAGTGTGTGGGAAGAACCATAAAGCTGTAAACTCCTGTCAGAGAAGGAGATGGGATGAGACCTGCACACGTCTGTGACAGGGTGGCACTGCATCTGGCCAGCAGCAGCAATACCTCAGCACCACATAAAATGTGCACAGCGTGTAGTGCAAACCAGGCAAGGAGCAAACATTTCTATGATATGGTTCAATCTGACCAAATACTCTTCCATCAGCAAGAGGCAGGGACAAACTGGGATTTGGATCTATCAGAGCAGTTCTTCCTAGCTTGGTGAAGGTTTGTGCTCCCATACCTTTCCCAAGGATGCCATGTCCCCGCTCCCAGCTTCTCAGAAGAAAGTTTGACACAAAGTTGCTATCAAATTGCCAATAATTAATTTTATGTTGTGCTTCCTGGACTCACTTTTACTGATTCTGATATTGCAAGGAATACATTTTAAGGTTCGTGAGTGACAATTCTTGTCACAAGGAGCAGATCTCTGATTAATTCTTTCTGCTCCAGATTAATTTGCGTGACAATCATTTGTGACAAAGATTAATCTTTCAGACAATTACTGTGACAGACAATTTTCTCCACAGAGACAAGCCATCACAATTGTGCTGCTTTACTCTGACCTTGTTTTGTGACTTTTGGAAAGTTATTGTTCCCTTAAGAATCATTTCACCTACCTCTGAAATCTATACAAGTCATTTGCACGGGGTGTTTACTACGTATTGCAGGACATGGGAACTTAATGAACTGTGAGATGATCAGACGGAAAGAGATGATTGGAAAACAATCCGTGATATTCAATAAAAAAGGTAATAGCCATAACTTCACAAATATTATGGTGAAAAGCAAGCCAAAACATAAAAGAAAAAGAAATTGCCTGTGCTCTTACTGGAAGACTTTTGGTTGTTTACTTCTAAGAACTGAGGGTGTTTCGTAAGTAATTTTACACCTTTTGATGAAATCTGCATGCAAAATTTCATAAAATAAGTAATTGAAGTGACTAAAGCTCTGTCTCTAGCAAGCAAACAATATTAATGGCACTGAACAAAGTTAATGGTTTTTTTGGCAGAACTATGATGCTGACTATGCAAACAATATTTTACATTTTTTATTAAAATTTTTTGTAGCATCTCATAAACATTGGTCAACACAGTCATTTTTGAAACACATGGAATCTCTTCTCCACATAAAAAATTCATTATATAGAGGCAGAGTTATTCTTAGACACAGAGAGGGTGTGAGCAGCATGATGGAGAAGGCAACTTTTGCTGTTAACAGACTCCTGCTCTTCTTTATTTTATGTATTTGAATAAAAATATACTGTTACCATTCCTGTTCAAAACTTGTTGTTTAAAGGGGTTCCCAATTGCTGATAACAGGAGCTGGCTCCACAATGCACAAAACAGAACAGCAAAGTGTATAGGATTCTTCTTTTGAAAGGACAATCACATTGTTAAGGACCCTCCAACGAGGACTGTCTTGCAGGCAAGGAATATTCCACAGCTTCCTAGCCTGGACCTAAAATGATTTTCTACAGCTGAGTTTCCAAACTATTTTCTGTTTTATAAGAGGTAGATTTCATTAGACTGCAGGGTAGAGACAGTGAGACTGAAACTCAGATTAAAACAGATTGAGAAGAACCTGAAGGAATTCAAGCATTCAATCCCAAGAACATAATCTTTTCCATTTTTTATTGAAAAGTTATATCCAAGGTGAAGGTTTGTGGGGGAGACACCATGCCCTTACCTTCAGGAGGCCCCTGCTGATGTTGTATGTCCTGAGTTTTCAAGGCTCGGCCATGTTTTCTTCGGGGAATAAGCTCTTTTGCAAGAACCTCATGGTCAAGGTTGTCTTTAAAGCTGGGAAGGATCCAAATCCAGAGCACCTGCATGACAGACCAACCAGGTAGGGCGGATGACACCTCCACTGTGGACCACTGATGACAGGTTTGACTTATTCCACTTGTAGCTGTCTGCGGGTCCAGTCCCAAGGAGCTCAGGTCTCCCAGCACTGGATGGAGAGTGAAGGGTCCTAAGTCAAACCAACATCCATTCCACTGGCAGAGAGGCACCTGAATGCAGGTGTTGCACATGCCTCTCTGTGAATCTCGGTAGCCTCAGAGTTTACGGAGAAGTGCTTTGTCCCTACAGGCACTTTTTAGCACTACTTGTGCTGCAGGTCCTGCTGGCTTTTACTGGTATAAGGCTATTGTTCCCCTCTAGTACAGTGTCACAAAGCTGGGCAGGTAGAGCAGTGTACCACTCTCTGAACAGCTACAAAATACATGGTCAGTTTTGTATTGACTGTGATGAAGTCAGAAAAAATCATGCCTGGTTGCAAACCATGCAAATAGTATACTAACAATAGAAAATACTGTGATTTATATGATAGACCTGACACAACCACCCCACCCCATATTTTCAACAAATCATAGGCTACAATCTGAAAGAAGCTATTTCTGTATCTGGGCTGGAAGTTAATAAACCTGTTAAAAAGTATGAACAAATAAATATGGTTGGAAATAAAAATCTTTCCAGAATCATTAAGTGTAGACATCAGGGTTTTCCAAAGTTCATTCACGTTAAAACTAATTTTCCAGTGTAAAGCTTTGGCAACCATTTTAAGCAATAAAATATTTGATGCTGATGAGGTAACTAAGGAACTCTAAATGAAATTTTTTCTGTGAAATGTTATCTTAGTCTTTACTTTGGTTTAAAAAGGGCAAGCAATATATCTCATACACCTGAAATTCTGCAAACATTGGATACTGCAGTTAAACAGGAGACTGCAGATAAATTCATGGTTTAACAGGAAGGTTCTACATGGGACATGATGGGAGGGAAAATACAAGAGGAAATTTTGACTAGGTATGGCTACTCCTGAAGTTCCTCAAGAACCAGCCAGAAATAACATAGTGATCAGAGCATAGTGTTCAGGTCCAGGATGACTCTCAGGCCCTTTGGGAGGCAGTCACTGAAAGACAACTTCAAAGCTAAGCTGGAATGAAGTGCAATGTTTCCAGAAAAGACTAGGGAATTATCTCTTCCACAGTTTAAGGCAAAAGTGACACCATCCTTGGATCCTGTATACAATCAGAACTTTCATGCTTAAGACAACAAAAAGAGAGCAGATGCTGGAAATTGTCCACATACAAACTTTTCCGGGGAGTGGCAGGCTGGAACGGTGCTAAAAGTACTTCACAATTAAAACATTTGTATGATCACGTCCTTACAAATGCAGGGTTTATATGAGTTATAGTACATGTAAGATAAGTGCTGAGCTTAGACTTTGGTCCCACTGTACTGCTTAACACAGATTTCGGTGTGCCCTAACCTGCAGAAGAGACTGGTCAGTCACGCCATGGCTGACACCAGTACTTCAGGTTCATGGGCTCCTTCCCAGGAGGTGCTGACCTTAATTGCCACAGAGTGCTAGAGTTTTCACATGAAGCTGGACTACAAACAACCTACATTGTTACATTTAGTGTGCAAAGCAAGGAACACATTTTAACTATACTAACACTTTAGCGTGTTAAAAAGCAGTCTGAAAAAGTCTGGAATACTTAGTTTGTCAAAACAAAGGCTACTTCCTTTTATAAATGACAATACTTAAATATAAAGAGAGCTGAGACTGGCTAGACCTTTTAGCCTACTAATAACTCTTACAGGATCTTCAGTAACCAGAAAAGAGAAATTTGACTTAGCTGTCATCTAGAAAATAGACAGAGCAAAAGTCATGCCTTTGTCATGCCATGCAATCCTTCTTGCAGCCTGCCTGCTTTCACTTTGCAGCTGTTAAAATGTCCTTGTGTAGTTGTCAGTGATTGTACAGAGAAATTATTCCAGTCCTGTTACAGTCCCTCCGCACTAGACTATCATTTAAAAAATCAATTGCTCCAAGTAAAAAGCTGTGGCTGTTCTAAGAAACACAAAACAAAGATCATGCTATGTCAGCCAGGAAGAGTTTGCACAGCCCTGGTTTGCCTTGCCCAGTGGCTGGGTATGCAGTTTCTTAGGCTGATCTTTGGTTACTTACCATTCTGAGGATTTTCAATGATATATGCCAAACTGATAAGGAATATAATGTTTGCTACCTTTTCATCAAAGTCTATGAGAATACGACAAGATCACTCATTATTAGACCTGCTAATATCCCTGTGAAGAAGGTCCACCAGGGGACATTACCTCCAGCAGGTTTGTTACTTGCCATGTAGTGACACACTGAAATGGGTTGTGGCCTAAACATTGCAAAAATCATTGAAAGAGTTTTATCCACTGTAGCAAATTGTGAAAAGAAGCAATTGCTCACTGAATCCCACTCCTCATATGCCTAATATAGAAACTTGAGATAAGATAAGGTTGATATTATTGTCCAATTATCTCAGGAGAGGAATATATCCACAAGTGTGAGTGTCTGGAATGCTCATGGCTCAGAAAATCCAAGTGCAAGAGGAAAATGTGCAAAGTAATCATCCAGGTGCTGAGGGCGTGCACACCCATCACCTTTGGCTACAGGTTGGCTGTTGAACAAGGTAAGGAGAGAGGCAAATCCTGTGAGGTGGGATAGTGTTTCTCTGTCCTTACACAAATAACTCAGATGTAATAATTCCACTCTGGGGAAGCATGGAGAAAATTCACACATAGCCTGAAGATACTCTTCTCTACTGATGGGTCATAATGAACTCAGCTGTGCTGCCATAACAGACAGCTGTAATGTCTTAGAAAGTGTCAAAGACTCCTGAAATGTCCTGTGATCCAATATTACATCATCCACTGTAAAACTTCCCTCTCCAGGGGAGGTACTGGGGGCATTCCCACCTAGACTAAGTATAATAAATACTTCTCCCTCACCACCACGGATGTCTTCTCTCACCACCTTGGACTTTGCTCACCAAAGGACTTCCCTCACCACAGTGGCTTCTTCCCTCACCATACAGGATTTTTCCCTCACCATCCTGGGCTTCCCTTGACGGATTCAGACTGAAACCATCACTTTGACAAGACTGGGACTCTCATCACTGAGAAGACCACAAGAAAAGGATCAATAGGACACCATCAGAATCCATGGAGTGATGATATTTTTTTCTACTTAATCTGTCTCTGTCACTCTCTTTCTCCTTCTCTCTTTTTCCTGTTTCTTTCTATTTCTCTCTACCTCACATTTACTGTTAAATAAAAATCCCTACTCTTGACTTTGGCTTATGGTCTCATTTGCACTTTAATTTGGACAGAGGCATCTCCTTAATAATTTTAAAGAACCGATCATAAGACGTGTCAAATGCAGTTCCATTGTCGTAGAACTTATGAGAGGTTTAAGGTTGCCCTTAAGACAGTGTCTGACCATTTGGTCTCCCAAGCAGTTCAGCCGTGCCTGATTTCTGCCTGCAGTGTTTGGAGCTTATCTGTGCCTGGTAGACCATGGACAGAAAAGCCACCAGCATCATGCCCCATATTAGCTGTTCCTGGCCCTTTGACCTTTCCTTTCTTTTCTCTAACTTCCCTAAATAGAGGCAAGCCACAGGCAAAAAGAAGCAAGGCAGAGACTGCTGATCAGAATTATTCTACTTCAAAGTGAGTAAGGAAAAGCAGGTTAGTTCTTTGTGACTTCCAAAGATTCCATCTTTCCTTCTCATGCTTTTTTTCCCTGCCTCCTGATTCTCTGAGGGCCTGAGTGCTCTAAAAGAAACCAAGGAAATATACTGCCAAATAAAAAGATTAAAATAGAAAAAGTTGGGGGGGATGGTGGTGGTGTTGCTTTTGTTGTTTTTTTGCTAGCTGCTCTTTTAACCCCAGCTTTTTTTACTGATCCAGTCTATGGTACAGCCCTCATTCAATGCTGCTGTGAAGAGGTTGGGGTCAATCTACAT
Source organism: Empidonax traillii (assembly GCF_003031625.1). Lineage (NCBI taxonomy): Eukaryota > Metazoa > Chordata > Aves > Passeriformes > Tyrannidae > Empidonax > Empidonax traillii. Next base: position 129,652 of record NW_020955714.1, read on the forward strand.
CAAATAAATTTGCCAGCAGGCAAATATTTGTGCAACTGTACCTTGAAGGTGCCTAACCAATTAACATAATTAAGATAAATTCAGAGCAGGAGTTCCTTACTTGCAAAAAGTTAAACTTCTATTTTCCTTTTTCCATCCTAGAAATGAAGTACTCTGCAGAAAATCTTCTAGATTTTTTTTTCCCCTAGTTATACTGCTTAGTCTAATAAAAGATTATCTTGTTCAGTAGAAAATGAAATAATTACAAAACCATGCTAGGAATCCTAATATTGAGAAAATCTTTAAGCTCATTTCAGACCTTTGTACTCATATTACTCTATGGCCTTTGTAAGAAATTACTGTTACTGAATTCTGCAACAGATCTTATGAAAAGAAAGGTGATTTTGCAATACAAAAATCTCTAAGTCACTTTTATCCACTCCTTCTCAATCTCTCACAAGTTTCATTCACACAGTTTCCTCTGCACTCATATGTAGCAAGACACAATACCAAGAAGTTTTGGACCCCTTGTATGCAACGTGGAAGACAACATCAGCAGCTGTGGCCTCCACACACATCTTGGGGCTTTGAATTGTTTTTTTTTTTTTGTCTTCTAGGAGCAAATGCTGTTCTGGATTCCTTACCTTGTGATTTTGACTCACTCTTTTAAATGTAAGGCAAAATTCCTGAATTTCACAACTTTTATTTTCCTTGCCTGATAAGCTGTAGTCCTGTTTCTATCCACTTGTCAGCTTTGACTTTAGTTCAATTTCTTCATCCTCCATATGAAATCACAGATACTAAGTTCCATGCTGATTAAGACATGCCTCTCTTTTGAAACTTTATTCTGCTGTTTTCTCTGGTGCTTTTCATAGAATCATAGAATCATAGACCAGTCTCCGTGTTTCTACTATAGAATTTCTGCAGTGCTAATGGAAACAATCCTGACTTGAGACATTAGAATGAACAAGTCCTTGTAGACCCCCAAGGATTACCAAATTCATGTGGTGAGAACAGGGCAGAAATCCACTGCTTTTTTTTGTTCAAGAATTATAAAAGTATAGAATATGATAAAACAAAAAGAAGAATCCACACCTTACATTACATTATTTTTTTTAACATGGGTACAGCTATTCAGATAATTTGTTCTTGGTTAATACTGTGAATGCAGTTGTAGTCACTTGTAAATGCATCCACACCTTTTGTGTGGGATTTTCTAGTTCAGGCACACCACAGACCTGCTCAGTTCTAGTGGAGGAAGATCTCTGATGAAGCACTTCTGCACACACTCTTCTGCATGACATGCAAGCAGGAATCTAAGACAGCTCTTTTTCATCTCTGATAGAAATGCTTTCTCCTAACAGCAGGCTCATAAGCGAACAACAAAACGTCATTGACAAAATGATTATAGTGGGATGACAGAATGCATCGCCATAGTAACAAGTAAGTGGGGCTAATGTCACCTCTTGCAGCATCACAGGCAGCCACATGGAGTTTCTTTTCCTTTCTCAAAGAAGAATTCATGAAGGATCTCAGTCCTGGGAGGTGAAGAGCCAGCAAATGTCTCTTACAGCTCCTTAATGACTGCCAGGAATAGGTAGTGGGTAGAAAGATATTGTCACAGCTATGAGCAGCACATTAAAATTGTTCCTTAAAATTATTTTAAGGGAAGTAGCAGGACAAAATAGTTCCCTCCATGAGCCCTCTTCTATTCACCCTCAATAGAGCAAACACAGTCACATCTCCTGCAAACTACACTTTGTATTTGCAGTCAATTAATTTCAAATAATTCCCTGTTTCATTTTGGTAGTGAAATATATTGAGTGGCCAGATGAGGACGTGGACAGGGAGCTTTTTGTATCTTCCTAACCATGTGTTTTATTACTATCAACACTTTGACAATTGCAGATGTACTGTGCTTCAGTAGCATTGAATCCAAATAACTATTAATTCCTTGAAATACATGAAACATGAAGAAGCTAAAGTTTCGATCCTTAGTTTGGCTGAGGTTAGAATTTTTTCTCTGGTGCTATTTAAATGTGTTATTCATCTCCAAATAAGGCTTTCAGCCAGTATAAGCCAGAGAATCTATAATACTTTCAGTTCATTTGTTATTTCCCCCACCTCAGAACCTTGTCCCACTGTCTGTCTTGTTAACTTTATCTTGAGGCTCCTACGTCTACAAATGCTTCTTGCAATTCCCATGACAGAGCTGAGAAATACATGCACGCATTTAGAAGGAAACATATCCACAGCATGCATAATTCTCCACTCTGAGCAGCACTACCAGCCTCCAGGTGGATATTCTGATCCTAACACATACAAACCATTTCTATAAATGTCACTTCTGGGTACCTGACTCATCCCTCAGGGACTTTCCAAAGTAAAGTCAGGATGACACTGAAGACCAGCATAAATTTTCTGCTAAGCACTTTTCTTTGTGCTTACCAGGTATTATACATTAAAGAAAGTTGCTGCCTTGAGACTTGATTATCCATCACTTTCGTAGATACCTGTTGGGGCTAATTCATGTGAAGTCATGGAATTATGTATCTTGAAAAGATGGTGTGCTCAGGTCTCCTTACAGTCCCATCTTTACTGGAGAATGTGTGATGTAAAAAGATTAACGGTAGTCTGTGAGCTCTTAATTTAACTTGCATTCACAGTTTATGGCTTCTCCCCTGCAGTACATTACTTCCTCCATTTCCATGCAGTTTTTCAGGCAAAGAAGCCATGTGGAGAAGTGATTTGCTTTCCTTTCAACATGAACTTTGTGGAAGTAAAAGCAAATTGGCTGGTCTGCATTTGCAGAAACGTTTTCTAATACACAGAGGTTATAGACATAAAAAAAAAATTGAATATATCTGAAAAATAAAACATACAAGTAACCCCAGTTAGACACTGAACTTAGTGATAATGTTACTAACAAATGTCTGATATTCCTAATCTGCATTTAAAACAATGTTGTTCTAAGAAGGTAGTAATATACCTATATATTTTTATATATATATATATATATATATATATATATATATTTAGTGTGGTCTTTTGACATTGATAACAGGCAGGTTCATTTTCTAGGCAGTGATTTTTACCTTGATAATTGTCTGATTTACTTTATGGTCATTTTATGACTGACATTTTTGTGACTCTAATAAAAGTACTACTTCTGGAAGTTAAACTATCTGATGTTCATTCCTTCACATTTGTGAGTGCAGCTTATCATTTTCATGAGGAAAGAAGTGGTCTTACAGGTAGACTCTTTTACATTACTTCGTACCCAACTTCTTGATGATAAAGTTACATATGCTTAGTTTGTTTCTCTGCTTCTGCCAATTCACATTTATTGAAGCCACTGGTCAATTTCTACTTAATTTGACAGTAAGTTTGGCATGTACAAGCATAAGGTTTTTCAGATCTTCATGGATATGGATGGCAGGATATGAGTCACCATTTAATAATGTCTCAGGGTACAAGATGTAGAATTCACACGTGACCCCTTCTGCACGGAACCAACACACCAGTGCATGATGCCTCCAGCACAATTACAGCAGTCATCGACTTTATACTCATCTCTGCATAAGGTCAGGAATAGGTAAAATTGAAGAAGTGCATGGGGCTATTGAAGTGGGAACTGGAGAAAAAACAGTGGGTCTGGGGGGGCTGAAACATGGAGATAATGGAAAAATGGAAAGGCGATGAAAGTGCAATGAGAGGAATGACAATATGGAAATCTTGTAGTTGCTGGTTGGAAGTTGGAAAGATGAGAGTGACAAAATATGTTGTACTGTGTCTCGTGAAGGACTTGGGGGAGACAGGATATATTTGGGGAAAGGTGCTTATACAGTGAAGTTGGAAACCATATTGCATCCTTATTCATGTTGCTAATCTGATTCTTCCCTCAAGTCTTTCTTTCTAGGAGGCAAAGTTTGAGGATATGTGGAACTGATTCTGAAATATTCCTTTTTCAAAAAAACAATCTTTCTGAAGCACTGTATTTCCTTTTTCAAGCTATGACTCAATAGCTATGGGTACCTGGCACACTCAGATGAATTCCCATAGCTGGTCAAAGAATGCTGACTGTCACATAATCTTGGTATTGTGGTGCTTTGCTGGATTCTGTTCTTGTCAGTCAATAAAGCAGCAATTTATCATCTGTTATTCTTAACACGTATCAGTGTACGAAGGAGAAAGAATGGAAATATTTTCAAGAGAATACAGAGAGCATATTGTGGAAGTAAAATGCAGAATTACATCTAGGCTAACCCTTGGTCGTGAGGTTCTCCGAGGAAGCTCTCCGCATAAAACTAGCAATTTATGCAAGTGAAACGTTCAGAAGCTTTTTAGGTATTCTGAGTGATGGGGTTACAGTGCCCTTTTAGAAAAGAGATGAATGGCAGATTTTTTGATATGGTTGACTTAGAAACTAAAAAACTTCCTAGAAAAGGTTTTGAACAAGAAAGGCTCAGAAAATTATTAGAAAGATTTAGTAGAAATAGATAGTGTCTGGAAAAACATAATAAGTAAACATAGAAGTCAGAAATAATAATTTAGACTAGCTATAATCTGTCACACCAATTATTAGTGCCATTTTAGTAATATAATCACAGTTCCTGAATATATTTTTTTTTCTCCTAAGCAAATTCCTTACGTGGCTCCACATAATTCTGACATCTAATTATAAGTTTAGTTTCTCGAGGATCTCTGTTCATTGGTACTAGTGGCAACAAAGATACATCTTATAGAAACATACTGAAAGAGAAGAAGTAAAGGAAAGGCACTGAAGGAGATGTCTTGCCTCAGTGGTATAAAAAAATGGACTGACTGAATCTGCTAGCAGGTGGCAACCTGGTTTCTCATAGCTAGACCTTTAAACTATTCTCATCCAAAGTTGTTTCAAATACATAAAATTTGAAGGACAGACACTCACAAGAAAAGAGATCTCTTTACTGCTCAGGGGTCTCTGGGATGTTTGTTTGTCAGTGCCCTTGGGGAACTTTGAGTCAAGGCTGGAATGATATCAGCTCATTCCCTTCAGCCTGGGAAAAAACTGTTCCAGAGCTGCCTTCCGAGAATTGTCTCTCCCAACACGGAAAGAAGGATTTCACTATCTCTGAGCTTCATCCAGTTTTCCTGACAGGCTGAGAAAACAGAGAGGGTTGTCAGCCCTATGTTGCTTCACTGGGGACCAAAGTCAACCACACTTTTAGGTTTTGTCCAGGCTTCAGCTACCTTCTGTGTGCTTTTCCATTCCCCCAAGATCAGTCTTCACCTTTCCTGAGAGCTCTGTGTATCTCAGAGCCCTGGGATCTAGCCCTGTCTGACCTTAGGAGGCCTGTGAACCTAATATCAGCTAAAATTTTTGCCTGATATGCCTCACTGAGACTTCCAGTTCTTGCTTTTGTGGGAGTTATGGCATTCATTTTCTACATTTTGTTTATTTTTTTTGGTTGAAGCTACCGTCTATTCTCAATTAAAAAGTCAAGAGCTGGATACACAGTACCAAAGCAGAGAAGAGAGGAAAAAAGCATGCTAATTGCAGATTGCTCTTGAGCACTCTGTAAATCCTATTTTGCATGTAAAGTGGGACTTTGGTGAAATAAAAGCTTTATGCCACCGCTTAGCATCAGGGAAGTTTACCCATTTCTCTGGCACCTGCACGAACACCTCAAAGTGTCTTGGGAGTGGTCAGAAACATCTTCTGGATGAAAGGAAAAATAGTTATTGCATGGCATTAGGAAAATAATATCTCTGTCTTGTTTTGTACCTAAGTCGAAATGACTTGAGCTGTGACAATTCTGGAACAGAAAGTTAAAGCTGTCTGATGTTGCTGCTGGACCTAATTCCCATCCAGAATTTGCATAGGCAGAAAGCTGGCCTCAGCTCTGTTCAGCCTGAGGATTGTTGACTGCTGAGCTACCTCTTCCACTTCTTTCTCACCTTGTCTGACTTTTCATCAAGAAAAAGTTTTCCTTGTTACAACAAGGATATTCTGAGTAACAAATTCCAAATATTCACCTCATATATTTCCTGCAGTAAGGGCTTAGCAAGATGTGCTTAAACCCCTTTAATGGCATGTAATATTAAGCCTGCATTTTTTAAGGGTTTCTGTATGCAGGTTTTCCCTCTTTACTTCTTTCTGCTTTGCCTCTGAGTGTGATCCAGAAAGGCTCAGAAACAGCTGAGCCACTTGGCTTCAGAATTTTCTCTTTATCATGGGATGCCTTAGACCATGAAAAGAGAGGATTTATCACCTTATAAGTTCTTTAGTGCTCTGAAAATCAAACATTTTTGAGGCATAGTTTCCTCTTGGATGGGAGCAGAAAATGTGGATGTTCTTCCAAACTAGAGCTCACATTCAATGTGATAGATACACTCTGTGCTGGCATTATACCATTTTAACATGTGGCAGGCAAGTACTTTGTTGCTCAGACAGACCATCGTGAAGACTCTGATTCCCAGCCAGGGACACAGGAAAGCTGGTCCTAAAGTACGTGTGTCTATACTTGGCGATGAATATGAAATGAGATTTTCTAATAATCTATCTCTGATTTGGGTTACTTTTTATATTCCAGTCACCTCAGGCATGTTTGACGAGTGTTCATTACAATTAAATGTCCCACTTACACTGACATGTATTACTTTGCAATAAAGTTACAACAGTTAAGGGTGCCTGGTTGGGTTCCTCAGCAAGTCTTCTCAGCCCATCCGAATTTCTGCAAGATGGCCAACTGATCTGCAGGTCATGTACATGTCTGTGACACAGTTTGTAAAAGGACAGCAAAGGTAACTGGCAGATATTGAGTATTAAAGAAGTGGAGCATTAGGGGTATTTTGCTTCTCAAAGAGGAAAGGGAAAAAAGCCTATAAAACTCCTGTTTCTATGTAGGTTGGTGTTGGTATTCAGTACTGAAATGAGTTAGAGACCCCCAGCAAATGCATCATGTGAGTAAGTGAAATAAAGCTTCCTCCTGGCCCCATAGCCTGCACAAAGACACACTTGCAAAAAGTGATCTACAGGGCTGCTGGAAGAAAGGGACCAAATTTCTCTAATATGAAAGTCTGTTGAGTTAGTTATCACTTTTGCTTAGGATAAAACTGTAAGCCCTGTGTTATTTTGCTCTTGAAGATTCATGAGAAGACCTTTCATATATAATAAATGTGAATCTTTTTACTAAAAGATATTGTAAATTTTAAATATATTTGCACAGTAAAAAAAAATCATAGCAAGCCAGTAATACGTGTAACCTATCAATCTTGATTGCTCACATTTCTGAAGCATTTGCTTTTCCTTCTCCTGCCTTTGGTGCTAACATGTCTTTCTGCATTATTTCAACTGAAAGGGAATAGCTATAATTCTAAAAATAATTTATTATCTTCCAAGAGCAAAGGTCATTTTAATTTGGTACAAATAAATGTCAAATAGTGGATGATATACGGCACAATAATTCATGGGCAGCCAGCCAGAGGAGATAGCTGTAATTACATTCAAGTTCAGGATGATACAGAAACCCAAAAGATGAAAATCTGAATGTTTCTAGGCAAGTTATCAGAGTTCATTTTGCTGCAGAGGGTGTGCTGTTATCCGATCCCCTAATCCTGCCTGTGGCCTGAGCTGATCTCATAAAACACAAAAAAACCTACAGGAAGAGGGGTCCTATAAAAGTCCCTCTTATCTGAGAGCCCAGGTAACCAACAGGCTAGCTCTGTGCAAGGCACATGCTAGTGCTGGTGATTCATGCCCACTGGAGCCGAAATGGAGCTTCCCACCAGAAAAGAACCTTCTTGGTGTCTGTGTAAGCAAATGTGTTAGATCGAGAAGCATGAAGTGCTTAAGAGGATCAAAGCTCCTCATAGAACAAAACTAGCTGCAACACATCGGCAACTTCCCCTGTTTACTTACCCTGTTGTGCTTGTTTTTTAATTTGCAACTTCACTTGGGACTCAGTTCATGACTAAGACACCCAGCTGTAGTTTTGATGGACAGATATTCAAGAGTGAGTGAAGAGCAAGGCTTCCATGCAGTTGACCTACTTCAATTAAGCCAAATAATTCTCTTGGATGTATTGAATGTGGCTCAAGACATGAACCTAAACCCAGGCATTTTCAGTGCCACTTGGGTTATCTTCAGGTATCTGAGACACCTAGCTGGACCTGCCTTCTTGTGACAGATATGGCAGAAAATCTTCACACCCTTGATTTGCTTTTACAAAGCATGACTAACACCAGGAAATATGCTCTCACTATCCAGGGCACAAAAAGCGTTTAACAAAATCTTACTTTTTTTCTGATGTACTATTCTCTTTTCCCCCTACTTCTGCATAAACATCTAATATTTGTCAGTGCCACAGACAGTCTCCAGAATGAGACAGCTGATTTGCCTAATTTGAAATGGCAAATGCTATGCTGTATAGCCCTGGTTACTACAGCTGTAATACATGCTTACATCCTATGATTAGAGCTGCAAAAGGGTGATGAACTGGAAAATTCAGCCTAAAATAGGACTTGCTCAGACATTTGGAGGCTTTTGGAGCTGAGAGAAATTGAGCAGTTGTTTACTGCATTACCTCACTATACAGAGAAAGGCTGTTTGTGAGGCTTATGTGTGTGTCCAAGATTTCTTGCCATTTAAGGATTTGATTCAGGCCCATTCATAGCCACAGCTTGCACAACCAATTAATTTCAATGAGTAATTAACCAAAAAGAAATAGTAAAAGTTAATCATCTGTATATGTGCAAAAACAGGAGATAATTCTTTAGATACACAAGAAATTTTCTGTAAACCTAGCATTACAAATTCACTTCCATATTGTGGAGGAAAATCAGAATTCTCAGCTTAAGTGAAGCAAAATCCAATTTTCTGAGAACTAAGCAAACGTGGATTTTTTTGCTTTTATTAGAAGTCTGTATATTACATGACTGAACTATTCCTGGGACAGAACTCTGCACATGAATAACTAGAAAACTGCAAATTGGAAAGTAGATGTTATACTGACCTCCTCCCACTGGAATCTGCGAGCTGAACTGCTTGGGTTATTCTCTTTCAGCCACCAATAAATCAGCACATCAAGTAGGTGGCAACAGAGGAAACTTTTAAGTAAGTGGGCAGAAATATAATTACACAATTCCCAATTGTGTTACTTACAGTTGCTAGTTAAATGGAACCACTTTTATTGCAGAAGCATTGCACCTTAATCCTTGTCGAGTTTTTATAACATTCATCATTATCTTCTTGGCATTCAGCACTTGATAATATGAAAATAGAAAAAAAAATGGGATGAGAAGGAACAAATATTTTAATGACGTTCTTTAGGCTGAGGAATAATGTTGTAGGAAAAGTTTTATGATTTAATAATACAGAAATTTCCTAGATAGAACCCTGGAAAAATGCAGGCAATAACTGTGAGTTCCTTATCCTGGTACAGCAAAAGAAAAAGGAATTGTGTGAACCTGATAATCTAGTAAATAATTTTAATCCCTGAATCCTATGATACTCTTGTCAAGTAAAATACTTAGCAATTAACCGTATGGCTAAAAGTTGTCTTGAATGCGTACCTATCTGATTCCATGAATATTCAATATGGAATCCTACAAAGTATCACTGTCTATCTACTTCTATTCCCTAATACTAATAACCCATGTAGTATTGTAAATGTGGAGGTTTTTTTAATGCTTTGAGCTTCATGTTAATGTCTGTTCCAGTATTGATTCAGACCATATTAGCAAGAAATCCTTTAAATTTACCCTGAGGTAACAAATCTGCTTTTGCATTTTAGGTTAGTTGTACAGATCCAAAGGTGTTAAAACCACAAAGGCACCACATTGGATTCAGTGTTGCATAAAAAAGAGATTTTGTAGTCTGAAACGATGATGGCCAGGGCTTCTAATCACGAAGGCAGTGCTGAGGATATATCACCTTGCACACAAGCAATCCTAGGAGAGTATATTTAACAGATTTCATATTTACATACTTGCCAACTCTTACCCTTTTGCTTTGCACATTGAGCTTTAGCTGACTTGGCACATCTGCTTTCCTCTTGCTGTAAGCATTTTATCCAACAAGGTGTCAAAGCTTGTGTTGCTGTGAAGAAGGCTCAGTGGGAATATTTTCAAGGTGCTGAGACTTAATAAAATATTTTTGAGAGTAACATTAGTTAGATGTTAATTAAGAAGTTTTTATTCTGAATAAATAGATCACAAATTGTCAGAGGAAATCAACACAGTTTGCTCTTTCAATGTTACATATTCCATATTGAGGCTGTGTGCTGGACAATTATGGGAACTATTGCACCACCATATTCAAAATGGTTTTCTTTCTCAGAGGAAGGATATCTTTATTTGAGAGTAACCATGCCTATGACTCATCTGTGTCTCCTTCTATCCCCAAAATTCGGGTACCTCATTAAGTGGAGAGGAAGAACTCATGCTGAGCAGAAAGGGATTTCAGGGCTAAGAAAGCTACTAGAAAAGTTGCTTTCTTGTCAGTCTTTTATCTTTTTAAACAATCACAGGGTACAAAAATAGCACAAGACAGCTCAAGCAATGGATTTCAAAGCCTGGTGTTGCTAAAACTGCACAGAAGTCATCACATCACGCAAACATTCTCTCTCATTCAATTGAACTATGTACAGAGGCAAGCACATGGAATGTTGGTAAAAATTCTAGGCCAGAGCTTGACCTAGAATTAATTCCTCTATTATTGGCCATGGGATAATTTAAAGAGCTCTGGAATTCTCTTGCAATGAAGTACTAGGTAACAGTCACAACACAATTAACATCTTCCTTTTGTTCATGCCAATTTTTCAAATCTAAATGTTTATATTCCTGACTTCAGGTATGCAAAACCCGTGTCCTGGGGCATGGGGAAATGAACAAACTGTTATTAAAAAGGCAATAAATTCTTTTGCTGGGTGAAGACTGCCTTTCTATATATCCCTGAGATGCAGCAGAGGCAGTCGTTTCCCCACCTTTTGTACTGAGCTCAGTATTCAGCTAGTAACCTGCTACAGACTTTTCTGTGGTGTGACATGAACTGGTGAGCACTGAGAAGTGGTCAGCCTTTGTCATTTCCTGTCTGCTTGCTCTCCTCTTTTCCAAGGAGGAACGTCTAGGCAAATTGTTCCTCTAACCTTCCTTCTGCATACTTCTCTGATGTCTTGCTGGAGGAATGTGTTAATCCCTCTGCTAATGGTACTAAACCTCATCATGGTGTATAGAGGAAATCATATGAGAATTAAGAGTATGGTTGGACGAGAATTAAGAGTATGGCTGGGCTCAGTACTAGAAGATGTACTCCCATGATTTACAGTGATGAAAGTTGGAAGAGACCACCCAATCTAACATGATCTGTTTCCCGAGTCAGGAGCTCTAACACTGTTATCTCCATACTAAACTTGGGTCTGATTATAGACACTGACTTTAAGAAGGGAATCTATCCTTTACTGCAAAAATTGAGGTGACAATTCATCATCTTCATTGTATCGGATGGTTTATCACCCTCCCTGTTAGAAGTTTGTGTCTTATTTCTCCTTTGAATTTGACTTCACTTCCAGCCACTAGCTCTTTATTTGCCTTTCTCTGCTAGATTAAAGAGCCATTCAGTAACTGGTATTTACTCCCCATGAAGGTTCTTACATGCTATAATCAAGCTGTCTTTTGATCTGTTTGATAAGATAAACAGATTGAGCTCTCACTGTTCTCTCTTTTTATTTCCCCTTCCAGCCATCAAAACATATCTGTGGCTTATTTCTATATCCTCTGTAGTATTTTAACATCCCTTTTAAAATGTTGACATCAGGACTGTATACATTATTTCACATCAGTCCCAATAATGTCACACAGAAAGAAAAGTCAATTTCCTCCTCCTACTCATTATTCTGTTGTTTATACTGGCAAGAATTGAATTAGTAGTTTTTGCCTCTGTGTCATACAGGAGCTCCTGCTACTTCATTTCCCCTCAGAAGCCAATGTTATTTTCAGTCAGTTCTTTCCATGGTACAGAACACCTTTCTGCAAGAATGGTCTGCAACACCTCCTTTGATATGAATGATTTGGTTTGGCTAGGGTTTAACTTGCCATACCATGAGATGAACCTCTCTGGTTTTGGCAGTCTTGTTATTCTTGACAAAATTTAGTATGGCATCACTAGGGATTTTGTATTAGACTCCTAAACAGATCAGACTATTAAAGACCATGAAATTTCTCACTGAAGTCCACAAAAGCTCCTAATCCTGTCTGATAGAGATGACTGATGACAGTTTTTTTGAGATCTTTGAGACAGACTGGCATTAAGGTGCTCAATATGTACTTTATTGATACCCTAGAGAGCTCCTTTGTTCCTCACTGTAATGTGTGATACTTAACTGAAAACTTTGTGAAGGTCTGAGTAATACCACATCTTTGTCATTGCCATTGCCAGCAGAACTTGTAATCTCATCAAAAAATAAAAAATAAAAATAAAATAAAATAAAAAAAATAAAAACAGAATTGTCTGAAAACAGGTAGATACTTAACATATAATGACTATCATTAATCACTTAAACTTCTTCCTTCAGCTGGTCTGTTACTTTGCCTGTAGCAGATGCACTAGTGGGAAATCACACACAAATGTAAAACATATTTATCATCTCTTGACTGCTGGTGTAGGACTGATAGTTTTAGAAATATGTGTAATCTACATCCATTAATGTCCTGGTTTCAGCTGGGATAGAGTTTATTTTCTTCCTAGTAGCTGGTACAGTGCTGTGTTTTGGATTTACTATGATAATAACATGGACAATGTGCTGATGTTTTAGTTGTTGTTAAATAGTGCTTACACTAAGTCAAGGACTTTTTCATTGTCGCATGCCCTGCCAGCCAGGAGGTGCACAAGGAGCTGTGAGGAAACATTGCCATCTGACCCAAACTGGCCAAAGCGATATTCCATACCATAGGAGGTCATGCGTGGTATACAAACGGGGGGCAGTTGATCCATATGGGTTGATTGCTGCTGCAGGATGGGTTGGGCCATAGACAATCTGTGAGTGGATGATGAGCAATTGTATTGCGCATTACTTATTTTCCTTGAATTTTATTATTCTCCCTCTTTTTCCTTTCCATTAGTGTTGTTGTTGTTTTTATTATCTTTATAATAGTATGTTTTACCTTATTTCAATCATTACACTGTTCTTAACTCAATCTACAAGTTTTACATTTTTCTGATTTTCTTCCCCATCCCACTTGGTGGGGAGGGAGAGTGAGTGAGAAACTGCATGACAATTAGTTGCTGATTGGATTTAAATCATAGCAATTAAATAAGGGAATGGAGCATACTTCAATAACATACACTTCATAATCCTAAAACCTCATTCTGCCCTTTCTGAATAGAGTCTGTAAAATTTTTTTGGGCATTTTTGCATTTTCAGCACCATTTTTAAAATTGTCACCTAATACCACCCTAATCTGTACCAGTCCAGGGATTCTCTTGGTCCAAAAACATTATCCTTGATACTGTCCTCTAACTCAGAGAGGTATAGACTTTCCCCAATGCCTACCATTTTCTATTTTTTGCCTATTTTTGAAACACCTTGTAACAAGACCTGTTCTTTCAACAAGGTGATGAATGATAGCACATCACCTTCAAATACACACTGAAAATAACAGACAAGCACTAAAATCTGATACCTGTGCATGTTTTGTTCAAGGAACTATAGCAAATGCTGGGTGTGTAATACACATGTAATACAGCCACATAGAAAAGTCAGGCTGTCACCACTCAGATAAAAAGTGGACCCTGTTGTCTTACTGCATTTTCATGAAATGAAGTGTAACACTAACTTGTCATTTACAAGGGAGATTGACTGGTCATGTGCATTGAATTTGTCACGTGCATATGAAAGAAATTCCAGCATAAGGCCCTGAATGTAAGATGGCACCAGTTTCCCACTCTTTCTCCCAAACTCTCTACCTCTAGAAAACATACTTTGGCAACATAACTTCTATTGTAGTCTTGAACAAAAACTGAGTTTATTGAATATTGTCTAATCCTGCACCCCTTAGAATCAATAGGACCAGTGATTGGCAGAGTTTAGTCCATAATTTTATGTTCAGATTTGAGTAGTGCAGCTCTGAAATTATATTTTATTCCATGCCATATCCATCAAGTAATTCTGTAGGTAAATTGCAGTACTCGTGTATGTTACTCTGCAATGAATTACTCTCCTTTTATAACGCATTGAGAGGAAGTTCATATAACATGTAAAAGTGAAAATAACTATGTCTCATTGATTTACAAGTATAAACCTTCACCTACATTTCTACTCCAACAGGAGAAATAAATAAAAAGGAAAAAGCCCATTATGATAAATGTTAATATTCAGAAGATAAAAGTCAGTAGTGATGTGCTCAATATTGGAAATAACAGCTGCTAAGACTACAATAAGGGCTATTTCTAGTGAATCTCACTAACCCAAACATTTATGCAGCAGCTTATTCTTCTAGAGTCCCATGGAGAAGTCTCTGTCCCTAGGAGACAGAGTACAAGTCAGAAAATATATTTAGGGCAAACCAAATTAATTGGTCATAATCATTAAATGATTTGTTAAATAGACACATTTGACCGCTTCATTTCTGTTTTACAATTTTCATATCATAATGTAGCCATCTAACTTTCTGTTTGACACTAACAAAAATGGTGATTCTGAGGCTTCATTTGGGTCCGCAGTTGAATTTTTCTTCAAATGGCAAATTTACTTCATAATTAGCAGCACTTCAAAAAACCCTCACCTTTATGACTGCAAGCTAGGTTCTACATTCCAATAGAAATGGATGCTAATTAGGAAAACTTTTAAACTCCCAATTACACAAAGTTAAAGTTTACTGGCATAGGTGGAGGAAACATGCTCACGAGAAGACACTGGTTAACATAAATTCTCTGCCTAGCATTTTTAAAATTTTAACCATTATTTGCAGGACTCTGGTAAATCTAAGCTTAAAAGTTTTCCCTTTATTTCCCAGAAGAAAAAGCAGACTTATTCTCAGCAATTCACATTGAGATATAGAATAATACTGAATTTTTCTCATTTGAGTCATAACATTCCTTGAGGACTCAAATATGATTGCTAATGTTGATATGTGTCTACAAGTGAGTCTCATCACAAGTATTTTTTACAGATTTAAGGTTAATAATGAAGGATTCAAATGTAATAATCATGATTTCTTACACGCCAGCCTTGGTGCCTGGGAGAAGAAAGGGACATCCTCGTCTTCTGCCCATTCTTTACTTTTCTTCTGTGCTGAAAAAACTGTTGGCTGTTGTTTCTCTATAAGTCACCCCCTGCTCATTTTTTGCTATTTGCACTTGTCTCTTTCCACCCTGCATCCAGACCTGCTGCTGTAACACTTCTCAGGCAACATGAAATTGTGAAAAATGGATTCATGCTGTTTCACACCTTTCAGCACAGTTTTTAAACAAGACAAAATTAAAACAAAAGCTCTTTTTCAAGTGGGAAAAAAAAAAAGCTAAGTAAACTAATTACATTTCTTTCTTATCTTTCTGTTGCTTGTGCAGCTTCTTTCTCCTCTCTTTAGCTCCCTCTCTTGAATTTCTCCTTCCTATCTATAATAACTTACATTTAAAACTTAGGAAGACAAATTGCCGAAACTGTTGGGCTTGTTCATGGGAATGACTTTGCCAAAACAAACTATTTTTCAGCCTTTCCAGAACATAAATTTTTCAAGCCCCATTTCAAAGCTTGGCCAAAAGCCAGCAGGATGTTTATAAAAGAGTAGTCAGATAGATTCTCTCTTTTAAGTAAACTCCAGTAAAAGAGAAAGAGGAAAGTAAAAGAGACATTTGGAAAAAGGTACCTCCATCAGCATCTCGATCATCCTGACTCAGATACTTTCCTTATGCCATTCCCTCCCCAGAGATCCATGGACGGAAAACCTTCACTCTCCAGACCCTTGCAGGTGGAAATACTGAAAAAGCATCTCTTACCCCAGGATGGTATGTTGGGTTAATCATGGTACAGTGATAAACTGTCACAGACATAAGCTCTTTGTCATAGTCCATTGTTATATTGCAATATTTTCAACCTATTCTTAGGCTTCCTTATGCTACTGACGCATTTATTTTTTTTTTATAAACGCCTTCTTTTTTAAAATTTATACCGCAGTTCTGTGCTCTATCAAGGTGAGGGACACATGGTGCCAGGCTCTAACCTGAAAGAATTTATAATCTATGTATGAAAGAATTTATACTCAAAGTTAAACGTTTCAGTTATAAATTCTGCCCCAGCACCTTCAGGCACCACATCAACAGACAACTGTGTTCTCACCACTGCTGTTTTCTAATTTCTTTGTACTATAAACTTTCAAACAGAGTAGAGAAATGTGACAAGCCACAGCTTCTTATAAGCAAATAGCTGATCCTGTTGAATGGACAAAACTCGTGCCCTGTGTTGTCCATTTCTGGGGTTTTCTCCTTCAAAATTAAAATATCTTATAAATTGTACAAGTTTGGCATCCAGAAAAAAAAAAAAAATCTAGAAATTTGACTTTCCTACTGATTCCCTGAACTGCTGAGCAATTAGCTTTTTCTGTGGTGGTGAAAATAATATGTGAAAACTGGCTAAATTTTCTCAGGGAAACCCCTGAGCTGTTGAAAGATTCAAAGGGATCCTCCACAAGGAACAGAGAAAGCCACGAGCTTGCTCCATGCAAGCTATTTCCCAAAGTAAAAGGAAAGCCCCTAGTGTTTACCAGAGAGCAGAAATTGCTGTGAGAGTGCTTACAATAACTTTGATCAATCTAAACTGCAGTTGGTGAAAAAAACACACTGAAACCTTCTGTTGTGGCTGACAGCAACAAAAAGAACTGAGGAAGGAATAACCAGGATCTTTGCTGACAAAGAGCACAGATATCACACAAGGTCTTTGTCCCATCTCTCAGTGGCTGAGAAGGGGAAATGCATTATCTCTGGGCACCCTTAGTAGGGAGAGTCCCTCCATGCACAAGAATTTGAAGTTTTCTGCAAACAAGTGAAAGATGGCACAGCTGAAACTAAGGAAAATGCAACATAATGGGATTTTTAAACAGCAATTTTATCCAGATTCTTTGATAAAGGTTAGCAGAAGTTCATCTCATGCCTTTCACCTCTATGCTAATGATGTCTATGAGACAGTGGGCCATGCACTGTTTTGTGTTATTGCTTCACTCATGGTTTGGATCAATTATAGCAGCTGCCCACATCCCTCTGAAGAGCTAACCTAGACTCTAAAGACCCTTTTTCCTGGTCCAGCATGGAAACACCACCTTTAAAACACTTCAGTGATTCACATTTTTTAATTTAAAGTTTATCTTGTTCTTCTCCAGTGAGCTGCATCCTCTTCAACACTTCTCAGATCACAGAGGAGGTTGAAACCACTAATATTTGCCACAGAATTAAAAATAATCTCTCATCCCTTCTGGGTATATGTTGTGCTTCTGAAATATAATAGTGGCTAGAGAGATTCTGAAGACAGCCTAAGCTGAAAAACCTCTGTATAGTAGTTCTCTTCTCTTTTGATCATGTGGTTTGTAAAGAAAACAAACATTCAATTTGGATTGTCACCCACAATTTCAGTAAATAACTCACTGGCTAATTTGTTATAAGTTCAGCTGCAACTAATTGATGCAAGATAAAACTTGTACTTATTAAATAAACAGCTCTTCTCTATTTACTTCTTACACAGATTCTGAATCATTTTACACAAATGTCCACGCATATAAGTTCCTTAAAAGACAAAAATGAAATGTTGCAAGCAAAAATATTCCCACATTTCATAAGCTCTGATGTGTTTCTACTGCACATCAGTTTTCGAGGTATATCTGTTATTGAATGTTATGGATCCTCTTTTCCTATTCTGGTGGAAAATTTTGAATTTGAAAAATAGAAAGCACATAAAGGCAATTCGTTTACCATTAACAACCCAATATTTGTTTTCTCTTATTAAACAGCACATATGGGTAGCAATATGAATTTCAAAGGTCAGTAATATTCAGGATCAGGAAGGGGCAAGACCTTCTAAACTTACAGGAAGAGGCTCTTGACACCACTTTTCACAGTATGACATTTCTTGGTGTATTTATTTCCTCCTCTTTCCTGTCTCCCCACCACTGAATTTTACAATCAGTCACATAATTAGAGCCACATCAGCAACCTCCCTTCTGCCCAAGGCCAGTAGGAATCCAAGAGAGGACTGAGCAGGTTCAACCAGAATTTTTCCCAACAGTGTATGGGTCCAGTGGTTCAGACACACTCAAAAAACACAAAGAACAATTACACTGGGGTCAGAGTCTTGCATCCCATAGCAAGAGCCATCCATTAGTTGTTTTCTCTTTAAATGCCACTCGTGTGCCTTACAAATTAATTAATAGAGGAATTCACTTGCACTTCAGTTGTTCGCTTCTTTATGTAAGTGACCTTACAGGGTTGCATAACCCAGTACAACACTGTGATTCACTGCAGTGTTCTGCCATATTTGGCCTTATTAGCAGCTATTTGAGAATAGCTGTTCACTCTGGAGAGACATAATTTATAGTGCTATATAAAGGTCTCTATATTTTTCCCTCGTGAAAGGATTACTGCAGCATTCTTATCTGTAACGCAATCCAGAATAGGAAACACTCATTGATTTTTGAGGAGGTGTTTTCAATATGGTGACTTGATCCCTGCTTTTATTTGAAGTGTAATTATAGAACAAAATACTAGGATGGGAGGTGTGTGTTGTAAGGGGAAAAAATCAAATGCATAGTTTTTCTTGACATTTACCAAAACAAAAAACCTTGCCTGTTTTCTAAATGCTAATGAACAGTACACAGAAGAATCAGTGCATTTTTTCACAGAATCTGAATACCCATTGCTTACACCAATCGCAACGACGGCATTCTGAAAAACGGGATGAGGGCAAATTTTTACTCTTAACATTAACTCTTTTCCCAGAGAGGAACAGAGAAGTGCTTCATGAACATTTTAAAATTTAAATCAAGGAATAAACTCCTTGTCATCTTGTCCTCCTGCACTATGATATGACTGACATTTTCTGGATTTTGACAGAGCTCCCCCTAGTTATGTCCAAGTAAATGGAAGAGCAAAAGCAAGTTTGGTGCTAGTGTTAGTCTATTTGCCAGTAAAGCCATAATTTTTTGCTGCTTTAACCTATGTACTTTATAATTCCTTTTGCTTCCTAAAACTTGAGAGAATTCATCAGATATGACAGATATGAGAATTCATCAGATTGACATCAGATATGCCAATGATAATGGGAAATAATTTTTGTTGGGAAAAGTAAACCTTTAATTCTTGTTAATCTGGATTTTTTATCCATTACTTCTTCCTGGGGTTGGAGTATGGCCATTCCCTGCCCTATCAAAGCAAACTTCAACAGGTTCTACAGACTTCACCTGAAGTAACATAATTTTCAAGCTGTGAGACACTAGGAAAACACTGAGAAGTGAACAGCAAATTTCATATAAGGCACCTGCTAGCAAAAGTCACATTTGAGGGTATTACACGTCCCAGGAAGGAGCCAGCACCTTTGAATATTTGGATCTTTATAGCTTTTTCCTTCTCTTGGAGAAAATGAAAAAAGGATATACCTATATTGCCTATGTATCTATATCGGATGCTTTGAAAAAGAGTATTTTTTCTTTCCTTCTGCTATATATGATGCAGGTAAAACCTAAAAACCCACAGGAATTGCTTGGTAGTTTTATGAAACTTTTAAAATGCCATATTTATATTTCACAATTATTATCATACCTTCAGAGTAAAGACCTTAATGGTACAGTGAATACCAGGAAGTTCAATGATGCCACTGTATGATATAATAGAGAGGTGTCAAATACTGCTGGAGGACACACATACAAATATGTCTTGTTTTCTTAGTCCTTTCATCTTTAGGGAGAATAAAAACAGATATTCTCTAATCAACAGGGCAACAGGGTTGTCACTGTCCTGATCACAACTTCACAGCCACCTCCACTGCAGCTATCATGTAGGAGATGTTGCCATGTGTTTCCACCCAGCTCTCATTTTCATAGTGTCATGAGTTTTCTACAGTCAAGATAACAGTGTGATAGCAGGTCCAGATGAGTCAGCCCGGGGGCTACAGAGACGACAGATAGGATGGAAGAGTGTTCAATCACGACCTTTCATATCAGAGCCCTATGAAGCAACTTGCATTTGTTGTAAGAGCTACTGTCTGTGAATATGTTGATTTTGGACCGAGTCCAACACCTGCCTTCATCATGATTTCCTCGTGCTGGCTGTCTGAAGTGGAGACATAAACACCATGTGACCAAGTAAACGGGACTGCACCTTAAGAAGTACTTTATTATTAGGAAGGTATCATGTCACCTATCCAAACCTCACAATGCTGGGTTAATTCTTTCAAGTAAAGAACAGTGATCTTGATGCATTGCTGTATCCTTCAGATTTTGGTAATGAACTCTTTTTTTGCCCACTGCTCTGATGACTTTACTTCAGTGAGGACGTATAACTCCTTTCTTCCTGCTGCAGGTCTGCTTATTTAGCAAACATTTTAACTGAATTTCACTGTTAATTCAGTCCCCTTCCCATTGTCACTTAGATCTGCATATCAGACAGAGCAGTCTGTACAAAGAATTGAAAAGAAGATGACTATGGGACTGTGAAAAGAAGGCAGCTGAAACAGTAAGCTGTAAACATACACATTTAAACTGAGCTGAAAGAGTAGTTACCAGTGTCTTTTTGTGACATTGAAAAGGATGGAGCCCTGCAGAAATCTACATTGACCCCACTGATGATGTATTTTTTAATGGACTGTTAGTGAACTGAAAGAACATTTAAATTTGCTGATAACATGACGCAGAAAAGTGTGTAAGCACTGTGGTAGACAGGTTCAAGAAAATTAAACTTGAAAAACTGAAAAAAAATAGCATGAAATCTGAAAGATAGAATTCTGCAAAGAGAGGAGCAAAGTGGTTCATTAAGGAAGACATTAAACGAATGAGTCCAAAATGGGAAATTATGTAGCAAGGAGCAGTACTACAGGGTATAATGGATAAGTAAGAAAATAAAAGTCAACTATATGAACCTGCAGAGTAAAAAAAGGCAATTCTCTATCCTTATTAACAGGGGAGTTACACATAAAACACAGGAAGTAATTATTCCACTCCATTTGGCATGGAGGAAGCCACCACTGGAATAGTGGGTCCAGTGTGATCCTTATGCACTGATGCAATGAAAAATTATTGGAGCCTACATGAGGGATAAGAGATGTAGAAATATGATTTAGGAGGAAAGAATTGGGTTTGTTGTGAAATTTTTGATTATGCAAAAGATTGCTGTAGGAATGATGATGATTCACTGTACTCTTTGCAATGTCTCCACCAAACAGCTACTGAAGAAGATTTAAGGTCTGATTCCTCCACAGAACAGATGGGTGGACTGTATGATACCTTTGAGATCCCTCCTCTACTCTTTCAGAATATGATGAGTTGGACACAACTACAGTATGTTCTAAGGAGTTATCTTGCTAATCCTCTCTGAAATCCCTTAGCTGGTTTTGTGGGTAATTGTGTGAGAGCAGTGTGAATAAAGCAATTAAAACTGAGGACCAGAGGGCAAAGAAATATTGCCAGAAACTCCTGCTCAGATCAATTCCACTGGCTCTATTTAAATACTTCTTCATTTGACAGCTTGCACCAACATCCTGCATCAGCCCCAGGACACGTATGTATTTCTGGGAACTGCTTAATTCAGACTGTCTAACTCCTTTCCCGTCACACAAGTAGCACATACTTGCCATCTGATATCCCTCCTGCAGAATACTTTTGCAGAATCTAAAGTGGCCTCAGAAAAAGGGCGTGTTCCTGTCAAAACATTTCTACCCTGTTGAATAAGACTTTAATGCTGGGTAGCCATGGGAACGTGGCTTCCATCAACTCCGAGTCTGTATAAATGTGCATCTCATTGTTCTAGTTCATCAGCCACAAGTTATGATTTGGGAGGTAACACAGAGTGAGAAACCACTGGAAAAAGCCCTTTACAGAAAAGAGGTAATCTAAATACTTGCAGAGACCTCCTCATTGTGATATTTCAGCAACCCAGAGATTTTACTGTGTTTTATATTTTCAGTGTTATCTTAAAATTGCCCCACCCAAAGAGGAAGAAAAGCATTATATCTCTGTGCAGATTGGAATCTGGATTGCAAAACTGAGCAATGTACAGGACTCAGAAAATGATGGCAAGTTTCTCCAGCTGCAGTGTTCTGCCAGCATGATCTACCCTGCCAGTGCCTACTGGTGACATATATTCCTTCCTGTATTATGTAATTCCAACTCCACATAAAATTTCCTTCCTGACCTATTATTTACTTACAGGGGGCATTCTCTGGGTCTGTAGATAGCTGCACATAGTATCAAGAATGAAGGGGCAACAATCCAGTTCCAGAACCTTTCTGTAAAATGTTTATGTGTTAATTTTTCTCACTTTGAAGCCAGTATTCCTCATCTCAAAGCAAGCTGAAGTTTCCCAGCAATACTCTCCATAGAAACATACAAACCCAAATGCATTTCCTCCTCCTTCAGGTGAGTTTTAGGGGTCACAGCTTCACTGATTCTCTGGCAGGTTTGCACTCTTGTGCCACTTCTCCTGTCTTATCTACTGGTTCACAGATATACTAAGTGCACCAATGACTAGAGTCCTCAGCACTTGCTTTTGTTTGTGGTAATGGCTGATCCTGTCTCACATAAGAAGGGAAACAAACTACAGGACATTTTTTCTACTTCTTCTTTAAGGTGAGCATTAAGGTAGCCCAGAAAATTACTGAGTGATGTTGCCTTTCTAGATCAGAGAGCTTGGGTTGCTGATGAGAAGAGTCATAAAGGCAACCTCTTTATCAGGGGGAAAATAGCGACAGAGAAAATTCTTATTAGTGACAATCAGACCTGAGTGAGCATAGTTGAGAAACACAGCTGGTACCTTTGAAGTGCAGGCCGATATCTAAAACGCAAAGATATCTTGAAATACTATTGGTAAGTGCAAGACCAAGAAATTGTACCAGCAACTTATTACTTAGAAAGGAGAAAAATAGTCTGGAAAAGAGGGGAAAAATCCTGGGGAAGCAGTAATCAGCAACTGCTGATGATTGTCGTAGCTGAAATAATAGGAAAGCCATTTGCAAAAACAAAAACTGGTCTGTGAGAAAGCACATTGTCTAGTGGTTGCCCTCCCACGAAAAATAGAAATTAGCATCATCTACTAGCTGTTCCACATGCTGGAGTCCTGTTATCCCTGTGATATAACTCTGACTTGATTTTTACCCAAAATGGAGCCTTTTTCTCTGAGTATTCCACCTTTTCAATGAGATTTCCTGAATAGGTTGGACCATCACTGGGGACACCTGACTGACTCCAAACCCTGTGATGGGGATAGTTTTTGAAGTGTGGCTTTGTCTGTCATTGATTTTTAGGTTCTTCTCTTGCGAACAGTTTAGTGAGTGCTGTACTGGTACCAGGTGTGCATATAACTAATTAATCATGATTGTATTTGCTCCTTTACTAGCTATAACTTCCTAGTAACCTGTAATATTTAAATGTATACTAGTTGTTAGTACTGATTACTGTGACTATTGGTATACATATACATATAGACATATTTGCTTTTCTGGTACTAACTTTGAATAACTTTATATATGTATATATTTGCCTTAATAAAAATAACTATACTTGCTTTAATAATTTTTACTTGCTTTAATAATAATTTCCAGCAATCTGTAATAAAGACATTTAGAAAATAAACCTTATGTGTCTTTGGATATTGTGAAATCAAGAGAACACAGTGTCACAGCAGCCCTTGAAGTCACCACTGTTGCCTAAATGCAGGTCTACAGCAATTACTAATACCAGTAGGCTTTTCATTTTGGTCTTTTTTTACTTTGTTGTCTATCATGCATCAGAAAACTATGAATGCCAGCAGTGGAATAAGTAAAGCATTATAAGATTACAGAGCATGGTTTGGTTACTGTACCTACCAATGTCTGCAACTCTCCTGATGAATGTGACCATTTGATGCTATGTACCCATTACAGGAGAAAAAAAGAGGGGAAAAATAGAAAAAGTGGAGGTTGACGGATGAAGGGAATTTTTATGAAAAGACAAGCAGTTCTGGGAAAAAGCAGCCAAATACTGTGGCTTCAAAACAGACATCAGCAGCAGAGGGGAGGAAACTGAAGCAAACAAGAGACAGGAGAAAGCAGAAATTAAGTAGCAGCATTGCTGGGAGTGGGACTGGATAAATGGTCTCCTTCAGTCTTCCCCTTTGTTCCATCCTCCTTCTAGACTGGGAACACAGCAGAATAGCCTGAACCTCTAGACCAGTGACTCATTTCACTGCACACAGAAATGCTCTTCAGTTTTTGGAAAAACCTGTCCTCCTAGATTTCCACATGTAGCTGAAGTGGAGATTTTCACCAGCTTTAGAGAACATGACACACAGAGAAGCTGTACATATCTAGAGCTGATGTCAAATAGGTGATTTCATTACTGTTAAGTATGCAATGATACTAGCTATTTCATCAATAGGGAGTAGCTTTTCTTCCTGACCATTTTGGCTTCTTTCTTTTTCTGTAGTGACATATCTGCACAGGTTGGAGCTCATTGTACTGCTTGTGGGTTTTGATAAGATTTGGTGAATAGATTATTGCAACTGACTATTTGTGACTTTGTTCAGAATCACTGTCTCGCCAATGGTGTAGAGTAAAGACTTGTAAAAATAAAGGATATTGGTAAAACAGGCTTTGATTCCCACATTATTCTGTCTGGGTGAGAGGAGCCTAGGTATACACAACTCTACTCATTCGTGTTTTCTGTCTGTCAGGACATGTCTTGGGCTTTCCTCTTTTTCAATGCAGTGTGGCTAGTCCCCATGTACCACCAAGGTGAACTGGAAACTTCATGTTCCATGACATGCAGAAGCCCACTCTTCTTGCCATCAGAAAGGTAATTATACACTTTTCAATCTGACAAACCTCCTTTCACTGATAAATGCTCATTTTAATACCCACTGATCTCATGCACAACCTAAGCACTTCCTACAATCCAGGCTAGTCTAGACAGAAAGATATTTACTCATGCTTTAAATGAGTTCTCCTGGAAGAGCTCATAATAAGAAAAAATGCGTTGCATTTACTGAAAGCCTTCAGCTTCTCTTCCTTCAAATTATGTCACCAAAACTAATGGAAAGTTGATCTGATTTCTCCTGATTTCATCTCACTTCACTTTATCCCTGAATAGCAATAAATCATCAGCAGAAATTGGTTTAACCATTAGCGTTTCTGGAGGTAAAATGTTTTTGCACTGTTGTTACATTGTTTTTTTCTGGGGGGGTAGGGGTGAATATGTGTGCCTGTCACAGGATGGCACTTCTGGCTCCTCTGCTAAGTCTATAAGGTCCTATACCCTCATCCTTTTTCATCTGCTTCAGGGCTTTATAATCACCACATACTCTGGCACATTAATCCAAGAAAAGAGGTTCAGAGCTATTTCTGCCCAGAATCAGATCTCCCAATATAGTCAGTGAGAGATGGTTGTTAGGGCAGCAAAGCAAGGCGCAGAAACCAAAAGATCTGAACATAACAACATAACACCATCACACCATCAACTTCTCTTCAGTCTTGCACTGTCAGAATTTCCAGTTCTGCAGACCTGGGAAAAACAAATGGCTTAATAGGTCTCTTGGTCTTAGATTTGGGACTAGGCAGCCGTGTTTGATAGTGTCACTACAGCTGTGGTTATCAATACAGTCACAAAAATGGTTGTTTCTAAAAGGTAAGCACAAATATTCTGAGGTAAACCTTACAATATGAAATTGTCCGGTAAAATTTTTCTCAGCTTCACAGGGGAAGCTGATGGGAGGCACTAGAAGAAAATTGTTTTAAGGATCCCATATTGAAATGCTAGCAGTACCTATATTTGCAAAAACCTCAAGTGCATAACTTGATTTTGTGGACAAATTCTGTAACGGTCTGCATTCTTGCTCAAATGGAGATTTCAATTATATATCTAAGCCCTGCTTTAAATTATTTGCATATGTATTTGTCTTTAGAGGCAGCCATACCACTGCGATAGGGAATAAAAATGATGTTTATAATTCTTATGGATTCCAGTTTCATTCAAATTGGGCTTAGCTGCCTGCTCACATCTCAAAAGATATAAATTTTGCTGGCAGGAATACACACAGCTTAAAACTGTGTGATCTAAATTTGTCTTCTGCTTCTTCTTGCTCCTTGATTTCTAAATAACAACAACTCACAGTGTGATCATTAGACATATATCTAAATTGGTTATTAGGGTCAGCTTTGAAGTTATCTACAAGGACTCTCAGGTACATAACAAACCTTTTACCCATATTACAGCTATCTACACAATATACCTTATCAAAGTGGAGTGGAGCTGTCTTAGAGTTTTGTCAAGGATGTCTTTTCCCTCCTTCTGGGCATGAGAGGAACTGAGACAGGGGGTGGAAAGGGGATGCTGGTAGTCTCCTTGTGCTAAATACTACCATACGGAGATAAGTTCGACAGGCCTCCCAGAGGATGGCATGGGAGTCAAGGATGGCCTACATTCTGACCCTTGGTGCATAGACTATATGAGACTGGTCTGGATGGCTGATAAGTACTGTGAGCCCACCAGCAGGTCTCTGAGCCTGATCCTACTCTAGCCCTAGGAAGGAAGAGTTGTTCTTCCCCTAATCAGAATAGGGTTGCTGGTAAGGAGAGGGCATCTAAACTGACTTTGTGAAAACAAAAGAGACAGAAGCTTCTGTCCATGTAAGGACTTCCCCTTTTAGCGTTTGCGAAGACTGAATGCCCAATAATAGGGGAAAATAAATGATTGAAGGAGAGTAGGGAGAAGATCTAATCCTTGATGCAATTCTTAGTTTTCCTTCCCTGGATGGCTCAGGCAGCTCCTACAGCTGGGACATTAGTCATATACTACACTTCCATTTACACTGTAGTGTCTTTTCTAAGGATATTTTGCATCACTACTCTTTGGTAGTGGAACCTTACTCTCTCTGTTAAACCAATCCCTTGGGTTTCTGATTTTTAAGCAAGATTTCTAAAAGCTCAAGAACTAACACTCATTAAGATGACTAGTCCCGAAAATACAGTTGTGAAAACTGGTTTACCCCTCTGCTCTGGGTATATTATCTCAAGGAACTATTAAGATTTATTTACTATTGCCAAACCCTTCTGAGAAAATTAGGTTAGCACTTCATGCAGATTGATTACTTTGCTTCAACCTACGTGTCAGATTTTATTACATTCTCACATACTTTACATCAGTGATTATTTGAAGGAGGAAAGCACCAAAGATAATAGAGAAAGAAAACTCAACATACCTCAGTACTGCTGTTACTCATAAATAGGTTGTTGATTTAAATGACTTGGGCTACAGTCTAGTACACAAACTCAAAAACAATTAGGAAAACTATTCACTGCCAGAATCATAGTTACTTATCATAGGATTAGACCTGAATTCCTTATACTTGTCTCGTTAGGTAAATTTAAAACCATTTGTGATATGACAAAAAAGATAATGAATCAAATAGCTTGCTTTTTTTTTTTTTTTAATTCAAATGACTGTTCTTACATCTTGAAAGAAATAGGAGGTAGGGATTTAAATAAAGTACCACAGTGCTGAATCACACCATTTTGAGATATGATCACAGAAATTAAACTGCAATTTGGTAAAATATCCTCCCATATTTACCTTTGTAACATTATAATTATAAGTGTTTTACAAGGCCAGTAGTCTTGCTCTCAAGGTGAAGAAGCCAAGTCACAGATGAGTGAGATTTGGTTTGTCAATGGACATACCAAGAGAATCAGGGTCTAACTTTCTAAAGGCACAGATAGGACATTAGCTTGTGGAGTCAGCAGAGATAAAGGCCTGGACCAGTGGTACTGTTTGGAGCTCAGATTCACTTTCTGTCTTTGGGACAGATAGCAATTGTGCCTGGCCCTTGAACAACACACAAGTTGATGTATGGGAAATCATCTGAGATTCCCTAAAGCCTCCTAGAAATTTTGCTTGGGTTTAAAATAGGATCAGTTGTAAACCCTTAGCTTTCAAGCTGTGTGTGCCTTTTTAATACCTCTGCAACTGCACACCAACATTTGGAGTGGAAAGCCTCAGCTATGCACACAGACAACTGAGTGTGGTTGAGTTTAACAGAGACATCACAATGCCATGATGGAAATTACTTGGAAAATGCTCTCTCAGATTATCTCCAAATAATTAGACAAAGGAACTGACATTTTTTCAGAGAGCTTCCTCTGTTAATTTCTTTCTGAGTGTGATAAGCAACTCAGTATCAGTATGTATTAGTATGATTGGACAAAGCCTAAGAAATAGATACATTTAGATATTGCAAAACCACAGAATAGCTGAGATTGAAAGGCATCTCTGGAGATTGTTGAGTGCAACCTGCTGGTCAAAGCAGGGTGAGCTAGAGCAGGTTGTGCATGATTGTGTCCAGTTGTGCTTTGAATATCTCCACAGATGAAGATTTCACGGCCTGTCTGGTCAGCCTGTGCCAGTGTTCAACAACTTTCATGATTAAAAGTTTTTTCCCATGTTTAAATTGAACGTTCTGTACTCTTGTTTGTGCCTAATATTCTATGTTCAATGGTTATCACTGAGAGAAGCCTGGCTCTGTCTACTTCATTCTCTCCCGTCAGGTATTCATCCACATGGATAGGATTCCTCTAATCAAATTTGTGTCCCTGCATTGGACTCACTCTGGTGTGTTCAAGCCTGTCCTGCACTGGGGAGTGGAGGACCACACCCAGCACTCCAGATGTGTCTCACCAGTGCTGAGTAGAGGGGATCACATACACAGTAAGTAGCAGAACTGTCTTAATAATCAATTTCATTAAAAAATCTCTGCAAAAATATGAGACATTTTAATAAATGTATGATCCCCATATTTCTAATTATGCATGATTAAACTTATCTTTGCAGCACTATATGTTTGGAATAAATACTTAGAGGCTATTTATGTCAGAAGGAAATCTTGTACTGAATACCATGTTACTATCATGAAACTGAAAGGTTTACCTTCCTTTTGCATAAACAGAAATTTAAATATAAATCCACTTGAAATTAAGTACAAAAGGTGACCACTAGGAAAGGAGAGAAAAAAGAAAGCAAAACTTCTACACAATTTTCTAAATGTTGTTAAATCTCTAAATTATATTTTTCTGAATCAAGGTAAATCAATATCACAGCAGATGGTGCCTGAAAATTTCCATCCTGTTACCAACAGTATCTCCACAAACATTCAGTCTTTTGTATTCTACAAAATCTAGCACACAGAGATAGTTGCTCCCAAATCTTTAGTTATCACCTCTCTTTTGGCACATGTAATATTTTTGAGACCATAATGCAAGATTTAACAATGGAAGTTCATAATCTTGCTGTACTACGGAACAAAGTAATTTTAGTAAGTGTCTGTCTATAGTAAAGGACCATGATGATTCTCAAAGAAACACCATAAATAATAGAAATCTGGTAAACTAGTGTCAAGAGGGTTACATTTTAGCCATAAGTAGATCAATGTACTTAGCACTTTAATCTTGATCAAAATACAAGACAAGACATCAGATTTCACTGGTTTTCAGCAGATCAGAAGAGTGTTCAGATTATTAGCTAGATAAAAGAGGTGCACTTTGTTACATTCCAAACCACAGGAAAATAGATACTGGTCTTCACATTAGTACTGAACAGAGTTTTCCGGAGCCACTTCAAGCTGTGGTGTCTGCTCATGTAGCTGAGGAAGATTCAGTGTATTCCTCGTTAGCTTCTTGATAACAAGAGGTTAAAGACATCCTGCCAGCACTCTATGTCATTGCGGAGCTTCAAACAACAGGTAGATAGGTAAAGACTGAGAATTTAACTAAGAGATTCCTGAGCAGTGCTTGGAAGTTCTCTAGGAGGGAGGCTCAGCTTACATGTGGTCCTATCAATCATTTTTATCCTAAAATAAAGGAGCAACCAGACTAAATAATCGTGTGGAATGGGCACAATGGTGCTGATTTAAGAAACTGCAATATCTCAGAAAGGAGGTACTAAATATATCTATGGAATACTATGACACAGGAGACATTATAGCACATTACACCACTCAGCACTGGTGAGGCCACACCTGGAGTACTGTGTTTAGTTCTGGGCTCCTCAGTTCAGGAAGGATATTGAGGTGCTGGAGCAGGTCCAGAGAAGAGCAACCAGGCTGGTGAAGGGACTCGAGCACAAGTCCTATGAGGAGAGGCTGAGGGAGCTGGGGTTGTTTAGCCTGGAGAAGAGGAGGCTCATCACTCTCTACAACTACCTGAAAGGAGATTTTAGCCGAGGGGAATTGGTCTCTTCTCCCAGGCAAGTACCAGTAAGACAAGAGGGCATGGTCTCAAGCTCTGCTATGGGAGATATAGGTTAGATATTAGGAAGAAATTCTTTACCGAGAGGGTAATCAGGCACTGGAATGGGCTGCCCAGAGAAGTGGTGGATTTTCCATCCCTAAAGGTGTTTAAGAAGAGACTGGATGTGACACTTAGTGCCATGGTCTAGTAACCACAGTGGTGGTAGAGGATCAAGGGTTGGACTTGATGATCTCAGAGGTCCTTTCCAACCCGGCTGATTCTGTGATTCTATGATTTTTAAATACTTAAACTCCTTTCATACCGACTTGTTTAGAAAAGCACATTCAAAGGTAAATGAAGGTTCCCTAAGACAACCCTCTTCACTGTTGGAAGCCTGGTGTCATTGGTATATCCTAAGTAAACAAAATGAGAAATTACTAAATCTTCTATTAAGCACTGTCAGATATATTATGATTATGTGGAAGAAATATCATGCAAGATGAATTGTTAAACAGCTAAAAGAAACATTGGATAAAGAAAAATTATTTAATGGAGAGCATTATGAAATTACAGATGTTTTAGTCACTAATAATATGAAATGTATGAGAAAGCAGAGTTGATCAGATGCTTCCTAAGTGGACAAGCTACTTTTGTCCTCCCCAATAAAGGAAAGAGATAGGGCACAGGGCATAAATGCCTACATGTGTTTTGCACTATTTTCCAACACCTGTCTATGTGTGGCATTATTAATTTATTAAGACTTTTAGAAGTTTGGTAAAACTAAGACACTAATACAAATCCCCAACTGAAGTCAGGCTGTTTGGAGTGGGAGTGATAGTGGTATCATTTTGCCTGTATTTTTTTGTCAGTGAAATATAGACAGATGTGCACTCAGCGAACAGCTGTATCAGTAAGACTACTCAGGATCTTTCCTCCAGCAGATCACAGCCCTCTTGCTAATGCATCACATCTGCAGCTGCTCCATGCGCCGGATTTCAAAAAATTTTATAATTTTTTTACTTGTCCATGAGACTCTTTGGCATATTCATGCCGCTAATTCTGCTGCTGCATATAAGGTTGCAATAGGGCAGGGAAGAGATAAGAGGCAGATGAGGCAGGTACTTCAGTCTTCAATAGTTTCAACTGCAACATAAGGAGAAACCTCTCCAGCATGCCTTACCTGGCCTTTGTTCACAAACCCTGAGTTTCCTCCTTGTACAAGCTTGACAGCCCTTTGCCTGAGAGCAAGGAAAGGCAATTAAATACGTCACTTTACTGAGAACTGAGCCAAATAATCTGAATAGTTATCAAGCCCTCTCTTCTCCATCAAAGTAATACACTTAGAGACAGAAAACAGCTAGGATTTCTGTTCTGCAGAATACCCTGGAAGACTCAACTCTGAAGTCACAAAACTGAATTTTTTAAATATCCCCAAAAAACACATACCCTGAAATGTTTCAGTTTTATCAGGGTATCTATATTTTCAAATTATTTCCTAGGCCTCCTATCTTACAGTTAGCAGATGGACAGTCCAAAGAAGCTCTGAAGTGGTTTCACTAGTGAGTGGGGAAGATGGGTCACAGATCTTCATGTTGCTAAGGGTTTGGCGCAACTGGAAGCCCTCAGATTCTCTATCTCCATGAGAGTCAGACAGTTTTGCTGCTTCTAGGCCCTGGGTATCATAAGCCATCTTGACATCCCCGGCAACCTCCTCACCTTAATTTACACCCTGGGGTAAGTTCTCTGCCTAGTCTTGATGTTTAATTTGTAGATGACCACCACAAAACAACGTTATTCTTCCTAAGTGAAGAGAGAAATATCATTCCTGAAGTGTGATCCATCTCATTTCAGGTTCATTGTAAGAGGAATTGTGCCCTAAAAGTGCCTATTTCTTTCCATTGACTGCAAGGAATATCTAGAGTGCTCAGACATACTAGTCATCCAAGATGATTCACCCTACATATCTAGCAGAAGTTGAAATGTAGATTGGACAAATCTGTTATAATATTAAGATCTGAGGAAGCGGAGACGAGGGGTTTTTTTTCCTAAAGTGAGGCAAAAGGGACACCTCACCTATCTCCCCACTCACCAGGCTCCAGAACAATTCCTTGCTTTCTTTGTAGTCCATATAGCTGATACTATTTCCTGATGTGTGACACAAATTCTGGGAGGAGAATACATAGGCTGAGAACACAGGCTTTCCTGTCACTAATAAGTACTCTTTTTGCTTTGGTATTCTGTACCTGAGGTTATACAGTAATGCCTATAGACCAGAGGAGGCCCTTAAAATGACTAACAGATTTGCAAGGGAGTAAGTAGCCCCCACTAGAGAGGATGACAGGTTCCCTTCTAGCTAGACTCTTTTTGCTTTTCAAAGCTGCTCCAATTCATCCCTGTAGTTTGCAGGAAACTGCCAAAATTCAGCAGAGAGAAAGCCCTTAGGCTAAAGAAATAGTTTGTCCCATCAAATTCCATTTAACTTTAGCTGAGTTATAAACTGTCAAAAACCACAAACTCTTCATTAAAACTTAAAATCCTCAAGGAAGTTTATTTTTGGCAAAGTGACAAAAGTTAAAGAAGAGGTTTTTGTGCACTGGTTTATTGCACTGCCAAGCAGCACCGATGGGCTCTGGAGAACACAAGACAATGGGAACCTGAGCCAGGTCTGGTTGCTCTGGCCATACTTCTCCTTACACTATACATAGTCCTTTCATATCCTGGTGCACAAAGCAAAACCTGTCCAGTCCAACAACACATTTAACCAGCCTCTAAAGATATGGCATCGAACACCAGCTTTCCATCTCCTGTCTGGGATGACAGCCTTCTCTGGCGAACAGCTAATACAGCAGCTGGAGCACTGGACCACTCAGCCAGAAAGGCTAAGTCCCACAGGATAACCTGCTCCTCAGAAGGAGATTGTTAAGGTTACAGAGATGAAGATTTCTTTCAAGATTTTTCTTAAAAAGAGAAAAGTTAAATTTATAACCACATGAATAATCTCCACATCCATCATGATATAGTCTACTTCTATTTCTCTGTTCTATTTTTTCCCTTGTTGTGATCCAATTCATCCCACATAGTGTAATGATATTCTTTGCAGAGGGAGAGAATAGTGATTGCACATGCAACCATGATACGATTTTTCCTTCAGTTTTTGGGGCCTTGTAATGCTGATCAGGTCTTTTTTCTCCCCTACAACATACCACAAATATTGGTGGACTGATATGCATTTGATATATTTTCTTTTATACTTTCTTCCTAACTTCCTGTTACTGAAGTGTCACAGAGTTATTTTGTTTGATTTGGTTTTGTCAACAAAATTCATTACAGTCAGAAAAACTGTTGTGTTGTTTAATCAATGCCCCTAGCACCATAAAAATGTTGTTATTATTATTACATTTTTTGTCACTACTAACATATATAGTAACATTGTAACTATCTTAAATGAATTAACAACATTTTTATTGTCTCCTTTCAGATTTTACTGACAGAAATTTTTGCCTGACAAAAATACTTTCTTTAAAAAAAAAGAAATTAAAAATTCACTTGATAGCTTATAATTTCATGCCTTTGTTACTACGTATTTTTTGAACACCTTCACCAGGTTCCACGCTTATAGTATTCAAAACTTTGCAGTTGGTCAGCACATGCCTAAGTTAAAAGCATTTAGCTCCTCTAATATTTTCTCTTGAGTATCAGAAATTGTGACAGCGATGTTGCAGGGCCTCAGACGCTGCTAAATTCCAATGAACAATTAATCTGAGTTGTATAATTTAACTTCATGGCAGACAAAAATCTGAATTCATCTACAACTGTGTACCACTGCAACCTGCTACAACTGTTAAAAATATAAAGGCAGACAGAAGATTATTACAGGCAATTGTAAGATAGCTAGTGAGCCCTTATTTTAAGAGATTTTTTCCACCTTTCTTTTCTTGTATGAGTGAAAGGAAGGTTGAATCAATCATTAATGAAACCTGGCCGAACATCAGAGTCAAGTAACTAGTGAATAAATACTGATTTCAGAATAGAAATCAGTATTATAAAATGTACCTTTTAAATGAAAATTTAAAGAAAGGTTGTGGAATTGCTCTCATTGGAGATATTCAAGAACCATTTGGATGCAATCCTGTGCCATGTGCTCTAGGATGATCCTGTTTGAGCAGGAAGGTTCGACCATATGACACACTGTGGTCCTTTCCAAGTGGAGCCATTCTGTGATTCTGTCAAGATAAGCTCACACTCTCCCAAAAGGAAATATGTGTTGTTCTAATACAGGTCTAAAATGCCCACTTGACATTAAAAAAATCACATACAAGATTTCCTATTTGAGAACTTTTAGAACACTGTACAGCATTTATATGCAAAACATCCCTTCACTTACAGTTCAGGTAGGTTGCACACAAGTGAGAAAGCTCCAGAAAGACTAATGAAGAGCAACAGCTGCTCTACATAGATTTCAGGTATCTTATTGCAAAGATTTAGTACACAGTGTTTGCAAGGAGGAGCTTTGAACCTGGGAATGAACCCTTTTACTTGTAGAAGCGAGACGTCCTCGGCAGATGTCTTACCAGAAACCATTGGATTTTTGTATCAGTTTTCTTCAGTTTATGAGGAGAGAAGGACTCAAGCCCCATCGAGCTCTGTATGCTGAGTATCAGCCTGTCCTTGGCTGATGAGAAAGCTGGAGCTAGGAGAAGTGATAGATGGGCTCCCTTCACATTCAACCTCATGGCAAAGTGTTTCAGAGAGAAGTATGGTGGAGGATGACATGGAGAAGAAAAAAGTTGGAAACTGACTCAGAATTTAGCTGGCAAATCAAGAAACCCATTAAAGAGTTAGGAAGAGCTGAGGGAAATATTATTTCACAGGGACTTCGTACAACTGGAGTGGAACTGTCCATTCCTGAAGATAGCTATCGTTCCTCCAAGCCACACTGGTGTCTGAAGGGAGGGCCTTTGGGCAGGATCTCAGGCATCAGTTTACATCTACAGAGTCCAACTAAAACCAAAGGATGTTGCACTTCCTTACAAATTGTTTACAAAAATTGTTTCATCTGCCATAGCAATGCAAAAAGCGAAGAGTTGCAGCTGAATTTATATCACACATGCGACTTTTTCATATTTGAAGAGATCTTTATGCAAAATGTCTATCAAAAGCAGACTTAACTATTGGTTGTACCACAAAAAGTGTTTATTATCCCAAATGGAGTGGACCAGAGTGACTGTTTATATCCAAGCAAGAATCTGCACATTATTGATTTAGAAGTAGTTGATGACATTGCTTCACCATATGGCTGATGACATAGTAGAGATTGTGATAACAGCATTTTATCAGTTAATCAAGATACAGTCATTCAGCTGAAACAGAGGAATAAAAATTCATGTAATGAGTACAGAAGTGACTTTTTATGGTTCAGTAGAGAAAGCAGTAATTCCCGTAAGGTATACTGCACTACACAGACACAATTTTCACAGTTGCTTCTAAGCATATTACATAATGATTCCTAACATGAGCTAAAAGAAAACTTTTGAAACATTTATCCTAAGACAACAACCATATTTTGCATAAAGTTTTTTAATTCAGGTCACTCTAACTTGACAACACAGTGAATAATGTTGTTCCAAGTTTGCCATCAGCTAAAACATTTTGTCCTCTTAAGACAACAGCTTCAGGCATTGTTCACAAAATATTAACTTGCCTTTCAATTGAGAAAGACTTTAAAGCCAATATACAAAATGACAAACCTTTTTCTGTTGCCACTGATCATTCAAACTATGGATATACCAAAGTGTTTATGATATACCCTATGGTCAACATGGGAATATTTCATAAAGTTCAAGACAACAATAAAACTGTAAGAAATGCTTGTAACTGTGAAGTGTGTACTGCAGTCAACTAGCTTGAATTTGGTAATGCATCATCTGTGACAACATTATAACTGTACCGCTAATGAGGACTTTGGGATATACCTTAGTGTCCACAGATAAGTGGAAAAGGATAACGTAGTTGCTTCTTGCTAAATACCTTGGTCTATATGATACAGCAAAGCATTCAAAAGATAAATCAACAGGTAAACTTGCTCACTGTACGGCAATGATTTTGACTTTTTTTTTTTTTCCTGTAATTCCAAGTTTTAAAACTATTGAAGATCCTAAATTAAGCTTTTATGAAACTGTCAGGTAGGGTAGCCTGCACCATGGCTCTTTTCATATCTTGTGATTGAAGGAATATTAAAATGGTTTTCTGTTAGGAGAACTTCCTACAGAATGGTTGAGGTTTCCCAATAAAACGTTAAAGTTATTTGAAAATGGTACATTTTGGGAAGAAGCAGACATAATTTTGGTGGGTTTTATTTCTCTTAATAACTGAATGCCATATATGAACCATTAAATAAGAGATTTATACATATTTCAGGAGTTTTGTATCAGGAAATAGGTAACATTCTACCCTAAAATTCTGGTTAATTCAGTTTACTAAACCATATAGCTTAAGAACCACTTTATTATGTCCAGTTTAAGCTATACCTAGACTAGTTCTTCCAGTTTTGAGGGGATTGTTTCAGTGAGCTGGTTTCTTTCTGATTCTTAGATATCCATTTCATAAAGTTGTCTACCTTACTCTGTCCTTTGTTTTTACCATCAGTAAATTTTTCTCTAAGACATCAGTTTCTCAGTTAGAAATATTGTCTCTAGAAACAACACTTTTTAAAAAAATCCTATTTATTTACTTCTCTCGGTAGCATATCACTGTTAGCTTTTCATTGCAACTGGGAAAAAAAAGGGAACTTTTATGCTGACAGATTCCATGCAGGGTACTGACAGTAAATGGAGTGTGAAACATGCAGGCATAAAAGCAAACTGATGAAAATGGCTTCTAACCACATGTGTTTATTTTGCTAGCACATGGGCTGAGAAAATGTACGTTCATTTGAAACAGCTGTGAAAAAAGTTACCTGTTTCTGTGCAACAACCATTCAATCCTTGTTTACAGCAATTGAGCTTCGCATTTGTCACTAACACTATCCTATAGTTACTGTAGACATCGTAATGCCACACAATTGCATTTCCTATGTTACCATGGGATAAGTCTGAGATACAAGTAGCTAGATTCTTTTGAAGGAAACAACTATTTCAGTTCAAATTGATCTCAGTAAGGATGCACAGAGAACAACAAGGAGAGGGTAGAGGAACATCATTTGTTGCAGGAAATAGTATAAAAACAACAAATAGGATAATTTTCATTTTCTCCATTCCCTCTACTTCCCCTTCCTCTCATGCATGTTAGCATGTTACTTGTCTATATACATAAAGACACTTTTTTTTTTTTTCCCCCCTCAGGAGTAAAAATAAATTGATGAAAGGATCTGAACTTGGACTTGAAATTTTAGTTCCACCAAAGGAATTGGAGAGCTGCATTCATCTAAAAGCCATACTTCAGCTCTGACTGCTTGGGAAGAAGCCCAGTCCTGTGTGTGGGGCCTGGGGAGCATGGTCAAAATGATGTGGGGAGACTCTTCTGCCCACCTCTCTGCAGGTGCCACAGGATTCTAGCAAAAGTGGCAAGAAAAGAAAGTAGTACCGTGTAATCATCCTTTATGAGAGGCTTAACTTGATGACAGCCTCATGGCAATAGGTTTTCCATCATGACTTTTACCTGGCAGAATAGCTCTGGTACTACCCCTCTTCTTTCAACTGGACTTCACTTTGTGAGATCCTTGACAGAGAGCAACATTGTCCTCCAAGTCCTTGACAGAGCAAGATGTCCAAGGAGAACTCTAGTACATATATGGAGGGAAATCATTAAGAACTGAGATTTCAAAGCTCTCTTTCTTCATATAAGGAGTGGCATATTTTCTATTTGCAGTTGTATGCTTTTTTTTTTTTTCCCCCAGCACAGAAGAAGAAAGAAAATGAGAAATACATTCCCAAAATCTGGCAGTAACCATAGCTTGAACTTACTCATGTTCTCAGAAAAGCAGATAGCAGGTCTGTGACTTCACTTCAAGCTAAGGCCAAGTTCTGTCTAACACATGGTTTCTTGTGCAGCTGCGGTCTGGAAAAACAATACCTTGGGATGTATGTTGTTGTTCTCTGTGCATGCTTACTGAGATCAATTTGAACTGAAATAGTTGTTTCCTTTAAAACAAACTAGCTACTCGTACCTCAAACTTATCTCATGGTAACTTAAGAAATGCTGCTTAGCTGAACAGCAGTTAAGAGGCAAGATGAAGGACAACAGTCAAGAGAGTGATGGTATAGATTAACAACTTGTAGTTGATGTGAGAAACCCAGTTACTATCCAACAACAGAAATTCAACTATTCTTAACCTCACCCTCAAAAGGAAAACAAGGAGTACCTGCCACAGTGTGATTTACCGTTCCCTAAACATAACAGAAGAAGTATAAAAAAAAGGATTATAAGAATTGGTAGAGGAAGAGTACCTGCTGTGGTAAGCACTACCAGCCTCAAAGGAAGAACTGGAAAAATTATACAAGTGATCAGAAAAAAGAACCTTTGACACCTGGACCAGAAGGCTGAATGCACATGCAGCCTGTGGCTTGGTACCCAGGTATACTGTTTGGCACTCCATATGCCCCAAGTACCCACTGCTCCCTGGATAACAAAGTGGTTAAGGGATATTAAAAAGGACTACTTATCACTGTTTAGTTTTGTACAATTTTGCTTGTTTCCAGTAAGTTTCTCCATTAGGCTTGTGCCATCTTTACTGCCAACTGTTCGATTACTTGCTATGTGGATTTACCCCTCAAAGCACAGCTGTGAGAGTGAAGCAGAGAAAAAAGGGCGAGGGACCAGGAGAGGAACAGCTTAAGTGAGGGCAGAGTTTCTTTCTAAAAGCAAAAGTTGTAGGTGAGAAAATAGTAATTGTAGGACAGTGTTCCATCAGTGGAGTCTAGTTTTAAGTGCAAATTAAAGCTCAGAGGAAAGTGTAACTCTGAAAGTGGGCTTGATGCCAATTAAATAGAAATGCAGCATGAAACTCTTTGCAGAAGAAACAACAGTTCCATAGCTCTGCCACTAAAGTCTGTTTCCTTCACTAGAAGATGCCTTTCCCATTAAAAAAGCCACATCGTCTCATTCTTGTCTCAAAATAACTCATAATTTTCTTCCTTTGGTTATGACTGTTCAGTTCCTTGTCATGGCAGGAAACCGAGTTAAACTGATGAGTCGCTGTTGTAATTTTCTGGAGTCAATTTGAGGTTTGTGCAAGATCATCAGGGAGAAATATATAAAGCTCCATGGGGTATTAGCTTTGACTGTGTGTGATATCCCCTCTTCTCCACACCTATCCCAAAATAGTGCAGAAACAAGACAAGAACGCTGCCAGTACCTACTACTATTGAACTGATGATTTAGATTTCTCAAGTAATTTGCAGATGATAGAAATGTTGTTAACAGCTCCAAAATCCAGCCTTCAAAATTATCACTGCCACTCTTGACCATATGTGTCCTAAATATAACTTGTTTTCTTCTACGAGAAGTAGGATTAGGAGATTTAGTGAGCCTTATATTTTTAAAATTACTCCACAACTATTTCCCTCTGTTTGTTACTTTGCAGCTTTTAGAGTTTCCTGTGTCATGGATCCTCATTCCCTTTGTTGCCTTTTAAGACCCTGACTGGAGATTGCACCAGGATATACAGTCACGTAGATTAGGGATCGTCTTGTAAACAGACTTCTAGGTTGTATGTCTGCTAGTTGTCACTGTCTCTACTAACAAAGGAAAAATATTAAAGGAAAAAAATAATATCTAGAGGTTATAGCAGGTTAGTAACTCAGTCAAGAACACGCTGACACAAGAAACTTCAATCCAACTGTGCGATGTACAAACAGTGGTTTCATATGTGGCAGAATGTAATTTTTCTTCCCTACACAGCACTGCTGAGAATCTGTCTGAAGTACAAAACTATAAAAATAACATGAAAATCCCAGAAGAGAGTAATACTATTTCTGAGAGCTTTAGAAAACAGACTGATGAGAAACAATTATCAAAAATGTTGTTTCTTCTATCTGGAATAGAGAGACTTAGAGACAAAAAGAAACAGAGGTCAAATGCTTTCTGCATCTTCCAAAATTAACAGTTTCAACCATCAATGGTTTGAATTTAGACCAGGCATGTAACGGAAAGTTCTTTGCCATAAAAGGTAAATAGTCCAAGTATAAGGGAAAAACACCCTCCAAAGGTAGCGATATATTGTAACATGGAAATTAGAAATATTTGGCACTTTCAAAGCAGTGCCAAGAACATGCACTTAACCGTCTCCACAGAAGGGAGATGGCTAAAAGGACTTCTAGGATTTTCTTTAACTAATATACTCACATATGTGCACAACAGAAACCCTACATGCTCAACTTTCAGAGTATCCCACTAAGCTGCCCCAACATGGAAACAGTATGCCAATTAAAAAATGTTGCTATTATCATCAGAGGCTCCTAGAGAGATTTCATTCATTAAGTACCTGTTGATATTAGCTGCCAAGTAGACAGCTGTCCTAGTTAGTGAAGTCCTCTCTTTCCTGGTTCCTCTCCTATTCCTGGTAATGTTTCGTACTAGTCTAGTACCGATTGCATATAATCACTGTTCTCTCCCCATTTTTACTTCTAGAAATTTGCTGTATTCATAGAATTCAAGTACCTTTTCTTTTATTTTATTTTGTATATAATATAAATATATTATCTTCATAAACCATACGTTAATCTGACTTTTACAATGGAACAGTTGCCTTGGATTTAGTGTATGGTTCAAAGAGTTCTCAAGAGCACTTACTCTAAAATCACTGGAGCAGGTTTGTATTCCTCTGACAGAGCTCCAAGTCAATGTTCAGCAAGCACATACCTGCTCCTGATGTGTTAATGATCCAGGTGTTAAGAGGAAAGCAGGATGGATGTTTGAATGGGAAGGATGTTTGAATGGGAAGGTGCTGTTTCAGCAACTGAGACTTTACTGAAACAAAATGCTTTTTAAGCAAGACATGTTGATTGCTGCTTCAGTCCCAGTCTAGATTTTGACAAAATGTGGGCCCCAAAAGTTATGTCACATGCACAGTATTTCGTTGTCTTAGCCCTCTGAGTGTAAATAAGATGAAGTGGAAAAAGAATGTGTAATGTACTCCTAATGACTTATCCTTTAAAACTGTGGTATCTGAGTTCAGCTAAGATCCACAGTCATCATCCAAAACCCCTTATCACCTATAGTGTTTGCATACAAATTATATTCCCTCCAATCTCATAACTCCTAATTAGCTTTAACTCTGATGCCTTAGAGTCTCTGATTAAGGAGATCATAGTATCTCACTTTGCTGCAGAATCCCTCAAGAAGCAAAGAAGAGCATTTAAAGGATAGTCTGATATAAAATTAATAACCTAAAAGCACCATGTTCAGATCTGATATCTTTAATTAAGAAAATTTCAGTTGTCCCATCTGGAAGTTCCTAAGAAATAATAGGACAGATAAAAGCAAAACATTTACAAAAGGAAAGCAGCCATTTAGCAATGTAGTTCTTATGACTGACTCTGAGAAATACTCATATGGCAAATGTATTTTATACTGGTGTGCTTTACCAGAGAGCAATTTGGGATCTTGCATCTGAACTATGCACTTACTGGTTTTTAACTGGAAGAATGCTGAAGGGCTTACTACATTGCTGGTGTGAAATGTTGCCTGCAACCTGGGGAACCCCCTTTTCCAAGAGTTATTATTTGGTCTTTCTATATCTGATGCTGCCTTAAAAGACACAAAAGCCAACTGCTTCTCACGCTTTACAATACTTGCCACTAAAGATAATGGTCTGCCATACTCTGTGCTTTCTTCCCTCCTATTCAAGGTTTATAACCTCTGCCTTTATGGCATGACTATCAATTTGCTTTGTATTTCCTGCCTGTAAAACCTTGTTCTCTTTTTCACATATGCAGACTTTGTTCCTCAGATAGGCTTTCTGAGTGCTACCTTGGAAATTCAGTTCAAGCTTCCCTAGGTTAAACTTAGTTTCATTTCATTTGTTGATTGTATATTCCAAAACAGTTTTTTACAGCATTGCAGTGCTCTATCTTCTTACCTCAGAGAGAGACCCATCATGTGTCAACAATAACAGCATCCATTTCCACTAATATAACTTAAAGCTAGAATGCTTGCCTCATCTGTCTGCACTGAGGCAAACCCTCCAGAATGACTTTGTGTGCTTGCAGACGTGTAGAGTGACATATACACAAAAAATTACGTGTAACAAATAGGGCTGATTTTAAAAGTATACTTTCCATAGGAAATGCTGACTAAAAATTTAAGAACAAATACAGTTGCTTTATTAAAAGCAAAAGCTATAATGTTTGGATTCCTTAACATCACCCTACTCGCTTACTTGTTTTCCTTTCCTCCCTCTCTCTTTCCTTCTGCTGGAAAGAAGTAGGAAAAAGAATGAATAGGAAGCAGTGGAGTGAATGGGGCAAGTCCTCAAATTTTCCTTCTTAAGAGTCTCATTGTCTATTTTCTTCCTTTCACTTCCTCTACTTTTCAGAAGCACACTTTCAAAAAAGAAAGGAATAAAGTAAAAGAAACTTTGAAACCTTTCTAATCTTCTCTTTCTCTTATGACTGGGAAGGGGGATAAACCACCAAGATGCACAGAAGAAATGAAGGTGTTTTTGATATTTTCAAGGCAATCTGCTCCAAAATATTTCCAAATGAAAGCAGTTTATTCAATTCTAAGCATGGATATCTTTAAGGTGACAAGACAAAATAAAGTGGTTTTCTCTTAAGTCACAGTCAGCAACTTGAGATGTTAGGTTATACCTAAAGTTTTTGTTTGACTTTAATGTTGATTAAAAATCTTGTCCTTCCAAAGGGCTAGAGAAACAGCAGCTGTGGACAGTTTAATTACAGCTGAATCTGCAGCAACGCCTCCAGCAGAAATCCCCCTGCCTTATACATTCATGGAGCTTTCACCCTCTGCTGTCTCTCTTCTCAAATTTAATTTGCCATCAGCTCTTTGTAACATGACACATCTCCCCAAGGAGTTTGCCTCTGTATTTCAGCGGGATATTTGGTTTCCCTACATGCACAGAAATTGCATCTGCTCTGCTAATTGGAAGACACACAGATCTGTGTGTGAACTGGATTTGTTGTGCATTCAGTGGTTACACTATGAAAGTTTCCAAAGCCATGGAAGTGTAAGGGTCATCACAGAGTCCATATTCAGGAGAGCAGGGCAGAAATTTAACACCACTGCTCTTGGGATGGGTGGCTAACACAGCCACCTGCCTGTGGCCACATCACAAAGT
This sequence comes from Empidonax traillii, assembly GCF_003031625.1. NCBI lineage: Eukaryota > Metazoa > Chordata > Aves > Passeriformes > Tyrannidae > Empidonax > Empidonax traillii. The sequence goes on from NW_020955714.1 coordinate 173,347, forward strand.
GGGGGATAGCTTGTCAATGGAGACCCACATGGTTCCTGACATCCTTTTCCCTATGGAACCTGCATCTAAGCCAAACACTCGCAATACCAGGCAAGCATATGATGAAGACCAGCAGCACAAAAACACTGAGCAATGAACTCTGGCTCTTTACATTCCCCATTTACTGCAGCGTTGTTAGTGCTGGGTGATGCAGGTATCAGGCACAACACACAGTTGGGTGGGTAATAGAGGGAGGTTTGTGCTGCCAGGCTAAAGGCAAAAGTACAGTTTGAGGTCGCACCTGCACTTTCCCCCTGAACTTGCCATAGGATGACATCTGCTATCTCTCTGCCAAAACATGAGCATATGTTCTGTTATCCAGTGTCAGCAAGCTGTGTGGTGATGGCTACATTTCTTAGAGGACTTTATCACTGTGACTGACTACAGCCCTAAACCAAGTGTCATGAATTCATTCAACCCCTCTGAAGAATTAGATCTTAGTTTCTCTTTGCCTTCTTACTTGGGGGCAAAAAAACCCCCAAAACTAATGCTATTTTTCTAGCTGAAACAGAAAATGAAACAGTGAAAAACATTTTGGAAGCTGAGAGGTTTTACTTTTTCATAATATTATATCAAACTTCTGAAACTGCAAATGTTATGGTGAAAATGTAAAGTACGTGCTTCTGCTTACCATACTACAAAGAACAGTAATTTCTCCCCGGGAAGACAACAGCACTCCAAGAACTTTTGCTGTCCTGGATTCAATAGGATTTCAGCTATCTATCTCCTGGCATCAGTGATATATTCAGATATATATTCCTTCCTATATTCGGAAACCTTTAATAAAAGGGAAAGAAAAGAATAAACATCTACACCTCCCATGATCTGCTGTTAGCACTTGTTGTAAGGAATTAATAAGTGATTTGGTTCCACAGCTGCTGTGCTCCAGTCGAGTTGGCTGTGGTTTCCAAGAACCAGTGGAACAGCATGACTGGAGGGTCAGGTGTTTTATTTATATTTATTTTCAAGCTTATTAGTCTCAAGCATTTTTCCAACAACCTGCCTTAGACCACTGACAAGGGGAGTATCTTCTGCCCAGTAAATATTATCTGGTTCCAGATGCTAGGGTACAAGATTGGGGTATAAGGTTGAGCAGGCCATAGAGGAACAACCACCCACTGAACCAGACCCTAGGGTAAGCATTCCTTGGGAGTGGAACAGCAGCAGGCAAGTCTTAGGCCCTCTTGAACCTGCTGACAGTCAGAGAAATGGCTGCAATTAACAGCCAGCTCTCCCAAACTGCCTCTACCACAGCTTTGAGCCTCACCTGGGCCTGTGATCTAACCAGTCAGATCAACTGCCCTACAGAAGCAGATACAGAAGGTGGTACAGTCCTCTTTCTGATGAGCTCTTAAAATAAAAACTTCAATCATAGAAATAGAGATTCCAGATACTTCCAAAGTGTCCTGTTATTGACCAGTGTCTGCATTCTGCATTGGTAGCTTTCTTTTTTATGCATGAATTCCTAACTTAAGTTTCTCATAACATGCAAATTGGGGTCTTATACTTTTATGGTAATATTTCTTAGGAGAGAAGACTAACTCAGTTCCACAGGCAAAGGAGGAAATCCTTTATAAAGAAAGGGTAGAAACTCCCTGAAGTTTCTAATTCCAAAGCTGGGCACTGAGAAATATTTTCCATATATAGTACTATGCATAGGATGTTGTAAGAAGTAGGGTACTAATTTGGTATGCAATTGGGAAATATTGAATTAAGTTTGCAATACTTCATCAAATTCAATGTTTGAAGAGATTTTTCTTGCTTGTTAATTAAATTTTTGTCCAGTCTTTCTAGTACACTTCAGTTATATGTTGTCTTTAAGCAAAATGTACATAATGATTAGACAAAAAAGTATTTCTTTTGTTAACACTGTAATTTCCCAGTTTTACCAAAACCTTCTGCTCTCAGATATTATTCTCACTCATATGCATACCCATGTAGGTTATTTTGTAAGTTTATTCAACAAGGAGGGGTGGGTTTTTTTGGAAAAAAAAAATCAAAAGTATAAAATAAGTCTATCCAACTTCCCTTATAAGTTTTGATTTCACCAATAAAACATCAGTACCTTGGTTATGACCTTTGCTCTGACTCTGTGTATGATTCAGAGAGTATCCATAATAGCCCACTGGTGTGTAAATAACTTTTAAAAGTTAATGTAGCAAAAACTATGGAAAGATTAATGTTTCCACAGTAAGTGTGCTCTTAACTTTAGGGGGCATTACAATTGCTCAGTATTAAGCAAAGTATGAATCAGCATAAAGTAGGTAAGAATTAATTTTATTTTTACCAACACTTGAAGCTCTAAATTATGTTGAGTGCAGCTAATTGCAGTATAGTTCTTTGAACAGGGAACAACATATTAGTGCATAGGAGTGCCTCTATTAATTATCAACTTTTGACAGAGGTTTCAAAAGTCTGTTTTTAAAACATTTCCTAGTTTCTAGTAGGAAAAAAGTCTGGTTTTGTTTCTTACCATTCTATTCCATTTTTCTTTGTCAATAAATTACATTTATTTTCCCCAAGTTGTGTCTGTTTTGCCCATGTTGTTAATTGGTAAGCAATTTCCCTGTCTTTGTCCTGATTTTTTACACAATTTTCTCTCCCTGTCCTGATCAGGAGGGGAACAGCATTGCACTTGTGGACTTGGGGAACTTGACATGTAGGCAATAGAATGTCTGCTGGAAAGGCACTGTCTTCTCTTGTAAGTGTGTGAGGTGATTATCACTATACACACAAGAAGCAATTAATCCCTGTAGGTGATGACTACATCACTACACCCTGTAGGTGACCATGCAAGCACTTGCAAGTACAGATGAACCCATCAAGGAACTACATGGAAATAGTCAAGTTCATAATTTATTCTGAGCTCAGCACTCAATTCCCAGCTTACCTCAAAGGCAGAAACTTTGTTTCAGTTCACCCTTTATTAAATAAATGTTATTTTGCTTTTCTGTCAAGTACAGCAAATTATTTAAGCCTCAACTTTAGTGGAAGGGCAATCTAATTAATTCACAGAGTTATTCTTTTAATTGGATTTGGGTGAATCAACTTTTCTGAAACTCAGAAAAGGGGGGTTATTTGCCTGACTTCATAAATGCTATTCTTACTTACATTTCAGCTAGCACCAGAAGCAAGGTTATTTCTCTCCAAGGATGTCAGTCTGAGATAGTGGCATGCACTGCTTTTTTATAATTTACTAACATAAAAATGTAAGAAAATTGAATGTTAAAATCAAACTCTCCCCTTCTTTATGCAATGTTAAATGATAGAAATACTGATTAAACTGACACCAAGTTGATCATCAGGCTATATCTTTAACTGTCAAGGAAAAAAAAAATTCATTAAAGGGCAAATGATTCACATTTTGGTGATGAAACATTCTTGTCAGCTTCATCATGCAGCTGTGGCAATTGACGTACCTGAGCTCAGGCCGGTAGATGACACAGAAGTGATGTCCACAGTAGTGTTGTCCATTTCCTTTGCTGTATTAAGTAAAGCAAATTCAGTCAAATAATGAAGAGCAATCAGACTAGTCTACCCTAAAATAACAGTAGGCTCCTTCTGTATTCTGGCAGGACTAGCTAGCTGAGGAGATATTACAAAACTAGGAGTGGAACAAATCAAAAACTCTCAATAGCAGCCTTCTAACCTAAATCCACCATGTTTTCAGATGGAATCAGCACTCAACATATCAACAATATATGCCAAGGAAAGAATTTTTCTTTGTCTTTTTTAGTTGCAGAAATTCTTCAGTCATCAGGAAGCACATAGCTATTACAGTCTCATTTCCAAACAGAAAGAGTTTCTGGATGGTGCCTTAATATAAAAATGCTCCTGCTTTCTCTCCCCTTTCCCTCCCAATGCACAGGCAGACAGGAGTGGGCAGTGTGCATTATTAATGTTTGTGTTTATGTCCCATGTATAAGCCTCAGCTGAGTCTGGGACTGAGCACATGGTCCCCTGATGGTCCCAGGAATGGTGTAAAAGCAGAATAGGACACAGTTCTTGACTTCAGAAGTTTCTAAAAGTCCAGTGAGACAAGCAATACTGTAAAAGGAAACAGAACACAAAGAGGTAAAATAATGTCACCCAGGCTACCCACTGCCAGAGCTGGGAACTGTGCTTCTCTTAAAATCATGCAAGACGTTTTTTTGCATCTGCTTCTACCAGGTCAGCAGTAAACAGTGTCTGAGAAAGCCCCTCACAAGTGGGACATTCAGTGTTTCCAGAGATTATGTACCTGAACTTCTTAAAAAATCACTAAAACGTAAGAAAACCAACCCTACAACAGCATCAAGTCCCACTAACAGCAATATAGATAATACTGAAATTTAGGTAAGGCAGTGAATTCACATTCTATGGCTGGGCTTGTAAACACCAAGGAAGATGTTGACATTTATTTTCTCACGTTTATATTCCTAAGAGGAATTATACTTTGTTTACACAGATTTATTGCCTTAATTGCTTAGCAGCATTTGGTATAATATTAAAAAGGTCAAAAAATGTTTTTAATACCTATTGTCAGGTCTTGAGCCTCTGTGAATTACAATTATAAAGCCTTTCCTCTAAAACAAAAAGCAGTCTAGAGGTGAATGCACACGAATGAAATGGCTTCAGAGGTGGGAAAAAGAGGTAAGTGCAGTTTTAAGCCACATGCACAAAAGCACGTTTATGTAATTTATGCAAATACTATCTTCTCTGGGGGTCAAAATATGCATGCATTGTTGCATCTGAAGTTCTGGCTGTGACCTTCTCATTGCCTTTCCTGAACAAAGACCCTGGAGGGAAGGGAGCTTGTGTTTCTGCTCCTACAGAAGTCTGATAAGATCATCACTCACAGGCACTGGGACTCAACTAATGTTTTGCATTTACACTTCATAGTAATAGGAAAATTAGGAGTTTTATTAAATAAAATGTTTCTTCAGAAAGCTTTCCTCTCTTTCAGATGCTTTCAGATTCTGAGGAAAAAACCCTTTCTTTTTCTTAAATATATATTCCTTTTTTTCCAACAAAATTTCAGTATTTTTTAAAGGACTTTTTTTTCCCAAACAGTTCTAATAGATATCTTATGACAATGACTAATTATGTAAATGATTATAATTTAAGGTCAGTATATGATCTTGTGTAGTGCAGGCTAGTTCTGCTGAAGTCCAACAAGTTATGGTCAGGCAGCAAATTTTCCAAGATGCTGTGAAGTCTGTACCACTGAATGACATTGTCCTCTCTCTGCCCATGCTAGTAACTTAACCTACAAGGATTAACATATTGAGTCTTATACATCTCCTTCCCTATTCAGATCAGGGCTGCATGCGCCACTGGTGATGCAAGTACGGGCAGGAGTGTGGGTTTTTTTCAATCCTAAATTCCTTTGCATATTTCCCATTTGCAAAAGCCCTGAACAGCTTATGAGCTGCCCACTGTGGTTAGATAGGAAATTGCTTCAATCAAACAATTTCCCACTCTGTGATGATGCTATGTACTGTAACTTCAGTGCAAGACTCCTACTGCTAATTTAGCTTAATATGAACATCTAACATTATAAAATCATTTAGCAACAGCAATATTAGGATGCCAACCAGAGCCATTGCCGTGAGATGAAGAGGAGTTTAATCTTCTAAATCATGGGATGATTTTTAGCTGGAAATGCTATAAACACTGAAGAATTTAATCTGAAAATAAGGATTTAGAGTTGTAAAAATACAGCTCGTACATCACCAAATCAGTATGGTATTACACTGACTGTACTGTAGTTTTTACAAATCCTACCTTAATACTGTAATCAGTACATTTATTTTGAATCCAGCTTTTCATCTGATTTTTATGGAAGAAGAAATGTCAGAATTGGTATTCTCTGTGGTTCCTCAGATGGATATTGTTCTGAACAAGATTCACTCTGACTGTATAAAAAGAAAGTACAGTAGGGTTTAAGGTTTTGTTGCCATGTTCTAGAGTGTCACAGTTAGAGCTGGATGCTAGAAACAAGAAAAAACACCTCTCTAGACACTGAGTCTAATTCAATGCAAAACACTTGCCATCATCTGTGTATTTGCTAAAATCCTCATTCACAGGGTTTCCTGAGATTAATTTCTCAGAAAGGGAAGGAGGTAAGACAGTTAAAGAAAAATTTTCTCATAGCTTCAACATGTTTCTAATCCGCCCTTTTCCTTACTTAGACTTTGCTACTTCCATTTAGTCTGTGTAGAATTCTACAAATATTTCATGTCTCTGTCATCCCTCCTTGCATAGCTCCACTAACAATCAACTAAATTGAATATTTCCTCTTGAGATAAGCCCCTACACTTACTTTATGGGTTTTTTTTTTTGAGTCCTGGTATGTTTAGTTTCCATTGTACAATAACACCAAAGTAGTACATGTCTGCAGAGGAATACCATATCTTCTCTCTACACAGCTTCACCGGATAGGAATGGAAACCAAACAGGACACCCCAAACAAAACAGGGTGAAAAAACTCTATCAGTCCTCAAATCCATATGTTTCCCACCTGCTTTCACTGTCAGTAAGAGGTAGCTTTGGAGGACCAGCCTTTTATACAGATAAAAAATTAAAGCAGTTCTGTCTAGGCCTTTCATTCCCAACCACTCTATGCTTAGCAAAAAAATACCTCACTCTGCATTTGCATCAAACATTCAGTAAGGATAAGCTAGTTAGCACCTCTCCATTCACAGTAAGTTCTCCCCAGACTGTATCCACTCAAATCATTATGTCCTGTTTGTGGCATGTTTGCTGCATTATCACTGCTATTTCTTAATGTCTCATGTTCTCTTCAATGGTTCTTCAACAGCAGCATTGTCATCCACATATGGCTTTGAGGGTGGGTCACTGCTTGGACAATACCACTGTGAGGAGAGGATGAGGTGGTACCTGTCTTTCCAACAATGCTGTAGTCAAAACAGCTCACACCTGAAGGTCTTACCTCTTCCTAGCCTAGCTTCTGTCTGCAGTTCTGCCATCCTTCACATCAGGCTATCTAGAGTGAAAAGACTGGAAATTTTAACCTTCCCTTTAGATTGAAAGGTGTTGTCTGTTATTATCAGAGCTCTATACCTTGGCCAGTTGCTGCTGCAGAGAGATTTATTCATCCTATGTGAGAAAAAAAAGACTTGTTTTTTGAACCAAAAGAGGATTTTTAAAATTTTATTTAAGACAAATCTTAAAGTATTTAGCTGTTCCAGTGTGGCATGTAAAGTATAGTACCAGATCCAGTACAATATTTTGTAAATAAATCTGGGAAGCAGAGACATGAGACTCCTTGAAATTTCAGATCAGTTGTTAAAAGCAATTTCTCAAGACCTTTCTGTGGCAGGGAGTACATGCAGTCAGAAAACCAGCACTCTGAAAAAACAGAGGAGTCAAAGCTAGGGTAGCATAACGTACAGACTTTTGTAAGGAAAACACATTCAGTAACTTATAAAACATACTGATAGGGCTGAAATCAGCAGGTATAACAAATACAGATAAGAACATACCACAGGCCAGGCATCTCAGGCAAAATCTGCCCTATAAGCCTGCTCAACCATAGGTTCATTTCTTTCCCAGAAGTCAAGAACAATTCAACATTTCTTGAAGCACTGGGACAGAAGCAAGCCATCAGAATTACGCTCAGGGCAGTCCTGCTTTGTTTTGCTCATTTGTTTTTATGTATAAGACAGGGTAAGCACCTACAAATATTTGCCTGCCTGGAACAGGAAGAGGGATATTTCCTGTTTCACAGTAATCAGTGACTTTGGCTGCTGAAATGCTTCACATGAAGGTACTGCCCAACCCCTTGTTCCTGTGATCAAGCAAGCATGCAGTTAACCCTTATGAAAATGCGTGTCCATATACCATGGGACCTCCAGCTGGACTGTGTGTAAAATAAGACTGCTTGCACTGCCAAAAACCATGCCCAAGCACATGCAGCTGGAACAGGGGATGATGACACCACTGTGACTAATTACTGCAGGCTTTCAAAGTGATCAAGGAACTTCCTACCTCAAATCACAGAATCACAGAATATGCCGAATTAGAAGGGACCCACAAGAATCATCAAGTCCAGCTCCCGGCCCTGAACAGAATCGTCCCTAAGAATCACACCAGTGTGCCTGAGAGAATTGTCCAAACTGCTCGGGAACTTCTACAATGATGGTTTGAGAAATTACCTTCACTTTTTGTCCCGAATGCTTATAGGTGTGAAAATGCCAAAGATTTAAGTAGGGAAGAATCAAGCTTGTTCAACCCTTAAATGCTTGTTTGCTGGATAGTATTTCTGGAAGGAAAATCTGTATTGCACATTTAAAATGTGTGAAAATTGCTTAGAAACAGAACAAACCAAAACAATAATTATTTTTGAATGCTAACCTGGTCCAGGGGGTTGCTTGCAAACCCCAGTGGTTTGTTTGGTGCTTCTCTGGCTGTCACCCACTAGGATATTCCTGTGGCCATTAAGCATCACATAGTTAAAGCCCAAACAAACTGACATACAATGCTAATGTTAATTATGCTAATTGCAACAGTGACTATTTTTCAGAATATCTGTCATCCTAGAGGAACAGGCAGGGTCCATGAAGATAAGGTTGTCTGCACAACTTTATCCAAACACTGAATATCCTGCTGCATTAGATGCACATCCCTGGGCTTTTTCTCTGGAGTCATGTTTCTGTAGTTCCGAAGCAAAATATTCCCCTTCCAGTGCTATAAAATAAAAGAGAATCCTCAAATAGAGATTCCCCTCGGAGTTTGGAGCCCTCTTGCTCCTCTGAGAGGAGTTTTATTAAACTCATTAAAACTCCTTATACCTCTGCCAATCTCCTTTGGTACAGTGACATGTCATGTCAAGCACCCGGTGGTGGAAGATTTTCCATTTTAATGCCTGTTCACTCTGCTCCATCTTGCCATGCTACATCATCCTATATCAAGACATATTCTCAGTACAGAAGATGTTCCCAGAGCATTAACTTTCTTTCAAATTACAAATCCAGCTTTCTCACGTTCTCCGCTGCACCACAAGGATTGCTTTTCTCACCCTACATGTGCAGCAGGTGATTAATTCAGCTGACAGTGGTGCTGAACCATTTCCTTTTCCCCCTCTGTCCCATGAGCTCCCACTGACCTATCACTTCCTTCTGCTACCTCTCGCCTACTTGGGCTCCCCAGTTCAAAGTCCCGATGCAATCATTGCTATACGTTCTGCAGCTACCCTGCTCAAAAGTACCTATTTCCCACTGCTTCTCCCCAGTCCTAAACCATTTGCCTTGCTTTATCCTCTTCACCTGTCACCAGCTTCCTCCTACGCCTGACCTTTCCCAAACCTCTTTAGCACAGATGGGGTTAATGATGGAATGAAACAGCTGTGAAATGTGAAGGGCAAAAGCTCCTCATTCATTCCTCTTCCTCCCCCCTCACCCCTCCCCCCCCACCCCCCCCATTCTCCCACCCAGTGTTTCTAAGGGGGGAAAAATGCAAAAACAATTTGAAGGACTGAATATGGCTGAAATTACACTGGAGGGGACAATCTGTTCCAGCTCAGAAGGTGGTGGGAAGGGACTCCAAGCAAAAGCAAACTATCTGCAACTGTAAAATGGAAGAACAATTGTATTATTATCTTTCATTTCGTATGCAAGGGTTTGGCAAACCTGCCCGGCTACTGTATTACCATCAAAACTAAAACGTTAAGATATATGCCCAGTGAGAAATTGTAAAAGTAGAGCAGCAAAAAGGATGCGGGGGCTGCAGTAGGAAAGATTTAAAAGGCTACCTATGAATACAACTGGGCTTAAACATATCTGCAAAAGAAAAGGGACATAGCGATTTTCTTTTCAATATTTGAAGGGACTGCACACCAAGGGGAGTTACCTCCTTGAGGGGAAAGCATGCAATTAGGAACAGTGGATGAAATCACAAGGTGAATTTAAACTGCCCATTATTATGGGTAAAAAAACCAAAATCTCTTTACAGAGGAACGTATTTTAGGAAGCAGGCATCCTATTGCTTGGAGTGATTCAGCAGAAGCACACTGCTTGCTGTAGTCCTACACTTCCAGGGGCACAAAGTGGATGACCTAATGGGGTTTCTGAATGTTTACTCCATGTTCTGGATTAAATGATCACAAGCTCAATATATGTATGTATTTTTTAAAGTAGTTTGAGATTGTACCTTGAAGACAGGCTGAGAGAGTTGAGGTAATTCAGTCAGGAGAAGAGAAGGCTGCCTTCCAGTGCCTAAAGGGGCATGATGAGAGCTGAAGAGGGACTTTTTACAAGGACTCGTAGCAATAGATAGAAGAGAATGTATTTAAACAGAAAGAGGGTAGGATTGGATATTAGGAGGACATTCTTTCCTGCGAGGGTGATGAGGCATTGGAACAGCCCACAGAAGTTGTGGATGCCCCATCCATGGCAGTGTTCAAGGCCAGATTGGATGGGGCTTTGAGCAACCTGGTCTAGTGGAAGGTGTTCCTGACTGGGGCAGGGGGATTGTCACTACATGATCTTTAATGTCCCTTCCAACCCAAACCATTCTATGGTTCTACGACTGCTTCTCTGCTGTGTCCCACAGGCTGTCATCACTTTGCTTTCTTCTGTTGCCAGTACAAGCACTGCTTCAATTATTAATGAAGGAGTGGGGTTTTTAAAGCTCTTCTGATCCCAATATATTAATTCTGTCTTGGAGTTGTGCTACTGTGTAATTAAATTTAATGCATTTGAGTTGGAGGCACAAATGAGGTGGATGCTGTAGTAGCTGTGTAATGATGGGATTTTTCTCCAGCTGATGATACACACTAGAGCATTTCCAATTTTCAAATTTTGAATCTAATGGTTCATTCCTATTCTTTACCAGGGAGTATGTGTGAGACAGAAACACAGTGTGCAAGTATTGGGCCTTTTTTTTCATAGAAATCAGTAGCCACACAGTGTATGTGAACCCAGACCAATAGCTCATCCCCGAAGCTGCGTGGGGAGATATTCAGAAAGCAAACTTCAGGCAGGAATTTGCTGGTTGGTTTTGATATTACAGAGCTTACTGCTCTCCCTTGCTAGCAAACATGGATGCCAAGGACATTAAGGGACCTTGGAACAACATATCTAAACATCTAAAGAGAAGAAGTAGGATGGGAAATTGGGAGCCCTGTCCCACACAGTTGCAAGCAGGAGGTTCACCATTCTTCAGCTTCATCTTTGCCTTTTCCTGGAGCTCAGGGCCTCCTGGGATGGTATTCCTAAAGCAAGAGGTTGATTTCTAGTTTCTGAGTCTCTATAATAATTAATTTTCCATATCCTGAACAGTTAGGCGGGTAGAAGGGGTTTTTTTGAGAACCACTTCCAAGTCCCAGTAAGTATTGTGCCCCCATACCAGGAAGCACTTTGCAGAGTGCAGCCCATAAAATAGGTCTGGATCACATCTTTTAGATTCACTGAGATAGTTCATGCATTTTGATGCAGGAACTTCTGCCCCACATCTGACAGCTTATATTTTGTGGGACCTCAATTCTCCATTAACTTCACATTAGTGGGAACATTAATGATTCCAGAGAATTCACTGTTGGGAAAAAGAAGTTCTTGATCTTACAGAGTCTTCCTTTATTTGTCTTGGATCATGCCATTTTCTTCATTCACCTACTAACAGCACAGAATAAGTCAGGCCAGATGTACCAGTTCAGCCGCCTGGTATTTAAGCGCACACTTACAAGAAAAAGGCATTCCCTGAACAGCCCTTCACCTGGGGCTTGGACTCTGCCAGGCTGGCAGGGCCCAGGGGGTTCGACCACTACACAAGGCTACAAGGCAAGGCTCATCTCCTGTTAGGTGTTTGGATGGATGCCCAGTTTACTTTCAGAAAAAAACTTCTGGCTTGAATCTTGCATTTTAATGCCATGCATTACATTAAACACTACAAAGAGGGCATCAAGGAAGCAATTCAGCTCTCCCATGTGATGTATTGATTCCACCTAGTATGCGCCATTTTTGTCCCATTGTCCTGAAATTTTCCAGTACCACAGAGCATTTTGATTTCTCTTACCCTCTTGATGTGTTTCTTGGGGATATGGTAAAAGCCACAGTAGGCCTTACAACAGAAGTGTATATTCAAAGTGCTTTAGGTACTTCCATCCTTTTAACTTCCAAACTGCTCTTCACACAACTTCTGACTTTCATAAACAGTATGTTGCTGAGCAACGAATTGTGTTCATAATAACTTTTTCTACGAGGCAACCAGGATAGGAGATGGATTTTTCCCACTGCCTTTTCTCCCTTGGATTTTGCAATTCCAAAACTTCCTATAAATAAAACCAGACACATCAAACATGCAGCTTCTGATCTCTGCCAAGCAGTCTGTGATGGGACTTCCAGTGGCACTAGAAGGCTGCCTCTGCAAACCAAAGATCATGAATCCCTGTTCTAAATTTGCTCCTCATTATAGTCAGCGTAACTAATTATGACTCCTTGCTCACACATATTTTCCACTGAAAGCTCACCTGTTCATTCCAAGCCTTCCTTTACAAAGGCAGGTTCTTCACTGTTTTCTCTCGTATTGTTACTGGATTTCCATGGTTAGAAATACTAAAAGTCAGCCTCAGACAGGAAAGTATACTGGCACAGTACCTAGGGAAATGACAGTAAAAAGATCACCAAGGACCAGATTCTGGACCTGGCTCAAACAAGCTGTTTCTCTCCCACACCTGAAAACATATTAGAGTGAAAACAAGATTTCCCACTTACATTGATTTACCAGCAGTTTGAAAACTACCCTGCTCCCTTGTCAAGCTCTCTTTTTTTAGTACAAACAAGGACTTGGGTTTAAGTTACTCAGAGAAGTTTTTCTTCTACTGCATGCCTGACAAACACTGGAAATAAATGGACATTAAAATTAGTACTTGAGAGTGTATGAAAGGAAAGAAATGATTAAAATTTTAAAGAAAGCCCTACAGAACCCTGAAGATTCTTTTGGAGATTTTTTTCTCTGAGTGTTTCTGCATTTGAAGTAACAAACTTCAAACCATGGATGTCAGAAAGGGTTATTCCCGGGCTTACAAGGGAGTTTTTGTCAAAGACTCATCTGACTCTGCATGCCTAGTACTTGAATCATGAATCTGCACACCATAACTCATAGATCCTTCCCTCTCCTTTTTTTCCTTCACCCACCAAACATCAAATCCTTCTCCATCTTCCTATACAACTGCATTTTCTGTTCTGTAGGCCTTGCCACTTTGCAGCAGCCCATGCTCCTGGTATCTCTTCTCCTTATCAACTTGAACATCTACTTTTAACATATGCATTCGAAGTGGCTCCCTTTTTGCCCATGCCTCTAGTCTTTGTGTGAGAGCTGTGGTGCAGGTCCCAGTCAGTCACTGGAGCATTGGGGTGTCACCACTCTGTATCTGCCAGCATTTCCCAGGGAATGCTGTCAGCCTGTAGTGCTCCCATCCATCCTATGGGCAGCCCAAGAGTGTTCGTGCATCCTCCCTGCTGTTGCAGTTACTGCCCTGCTCTGGTAATCTTCACAAAGTTTTTCCTTGATGTCACATACGGGATATCTGGCAAGGCTACATAATATGCTAGCAGCCATCTTCATGAGGATGTGGGAAGTACTCTGATCTGCCCCAGTCCTAGTCCTATGCCTGCACACGCACATTTTCCTTGCCAGCGTGTCTCTCAGTACTTTCTCGCAGATGGCCAGAGCAGACCAGCAGCTAACTGGGATTTATTGATGTGGAAGAGGGTGATCTATGCATTAGTTCAGTGACTCTTCATGTACTGCAGAAGGCTGCAGTGCCCTATATTGTATCAATAGACACTATAAAAACTTGTGGCTGGAAGAAAGGCAATAACTTTTACCATTCAACAATTTAATACTCTTAATGTTAATGACTGTTCCCTCATCAACAGCTTTCAAGGAAACATCATTAAGGCGGCACATTCCAGTACAAGAAAGACATCAGGCTCTGTTCATTTAAAAGAGATATTTCAATATAGCTAATTTAACATTCAGATCCTGTGCCTGCCCTGCTTGGCTCTAACGCTCAGCTGTAGCCCATATTTGCATGATATCAGTGTGTAAAACATGGAGATGCCCAGTGAGTGTAGGTATTCTTGAAAGCCTCTAACAGAAGACCATCTTTTGTTGGACTCTACAATACAGTGGTGTTCAGTCACATGTTAGAATCGTAGAGGGTATAAATTAAATTACATAAAGTAATCGGTTCTTCACTTGTAGTCCAATTTAAAGTACTTGCATCCCTGGTGGAAATTGATAGAAAACTTGATATTTTGACCCTTGGTGGACTCAAAAATGAGTAGAACGAAAATTAAATCCAAAACATTTGCAGAGATATCAAATCCTGCTGGAAAAATATTTTAGCTTTTAGTAGTACTCCTCTTGTTTCCTTAAGTGGTTCAGTGTTTTAAGTGAATAGATTTGATTGCCTTAAGTGTTCTAAAGAAAAACATTTGGATTCCAGTGATATTTAGAAACAAGAGCACAGATAAAGCAGTGTCTATTAAACTAGGCAAATAATAACAGCCTCTTCTATAAATCAAGTTGTAGGTTTTTGGGATCTCCTTAGGACCTTCACAGCAGAATTCTGCAGGTTCTGTAGAGAGTATCTGTTCCCATGTTGTGTCTAAAAAGAAGGTGGGAGTTAGCTCTATCATGAAACCAAAAGGACGTTACATTTCCTCTAGAACACCTTATATTATAATAAGGTCATTCTGCAAGATACACAGCATTTAAAATATTGGAAGTAACAGTAAAATCTCAGCACGTTCATTTGAGCCAAGTCGACTAGTTCAGACATGCTGCATATAGATGTAAAAGACTGTTTACATACCTGGAGGTAATGTAATTTCTTAACTATATTTTGTACATCTGTCTTGGCTTCCACCGTTTTAAAAACCAGATGCTATGAAGATACAATTAATAGCTTGATATGTAGGGTGGGTGGGATCCAGCTCAGCAGCCCACTGAATGAGTGGCCCTGAATTTCCGTCCACAAAATCAGTGGAAGCAATTGCTTTCCATTAAGGTAGAGCTCAATCAGACAGCGTGCTTGTGTTACTAATTTGCGCCATCTTGTCAGTCCACACTGCCCAAATAATTTTGATTTAATGCTGGACTTTTTTTGCATAAAGACAACTTTACTTATTTCATACTAAATTACCTATTGGGAACCATCCTTTACAGAACTTTTGCATGCATTCATCAAAGCTGTTCTACTCTGTTAAATATAATTAAAAAAAACCCCAATAGTAAAAACCTTATGTTTGCCAAGGAGGAAGAACTGCATATTTCTAGAAATATAGCACATTTTCAATAACAGACATTCATACTAATGCTAATTTATGTGCTGCATAATGTTTTCTACTTTGATGGTTATAAATTGCATACTGAAACTTAACAACTAGGAAAAAGAGGCTATCCCAGGAATAACAGAGGGAAAACAGAACAGCCATCACCTGCCAGTTGTAATAGAGAGCTGTAACAAATAGCATATATATAGAGAGAGAGAGCAAGAAAGGTATGTAGAGAAAAAAATAATTTTAAGCATCACTCCCATGGTCTGGCAGGTCCCCACCTATTTCACAGATCTCTGGTACTGTCTGCCATACATTGATGAACCCATGAGCTTCTGAGGAGATGTGAAGTACAAACATATTTGGGTTAATCTCTGTCATCGCACAACGTCTCTAATCCAGAAGAGATGACCTGCCTCTTTGGATTCAATATTGATTTTTTTTTTTCTTAAATGCTTCCCCATCCATCAATGTCAAAGTGTAAATGTAGCAGGGTCCTTATGGATTCATTTTATTCTTGCTTTTGTGCTTGTGTGCTACTAGAGAAATAAGAGCAAACAAAAATAGCCCAGAGAAATGCGGACAATGAACCTGGAACACAAAAAATTGTTGAAAGAGCTTTTGTTTTCCTTTTGTAATATTGTACTTGTCTTGAGAGGGAGAAATGTCTAATTAGAATACCACAGGATCTAAAATTACAATCGAGCATCATTGGTGAATACAGGAAAAAATGAAAACTCTGTCATCTTTTACAAAGTGATGCAAGTTTTTTGAGAAGGGGAAAGGGAGGAAGGAATGAAGCGCACTCACTTTCTTCTGCAGTGTCTATCACCTGATGAAAGGCCAACATAACTTTTAAGAGACATGTAAGACTCCCCACAGATGGTGCCAGCAAAATTTCCCACAATGCCACCTTTGCAATATGGTGTATGGCTTTGATCACCTCATTAAAAAGATGTTATTTCACTGGGTAACAGCTGATGTGATACACGCTTTGGATGATGACCAGTGTTAATTGTGGGCAGCAAGTGCATCTTTAAGCAATAAGCTGAAGCAAATCTAGTGGAAAATGCTCACTACTGCTTGGCAGTTTAAACTGGAAAAAAAAAAAAATAGCAGAGGACATTGAGGTATTAGTGTTGAAATACAGAGTTTTATGTCATGGGATTTGCAGTGATGTGTGTCTGGACGCAATAATATTTTAGCTACAGAAAAGCTGGCCCATTTGTAACTCAGGTGATCAGAACACAGAATAATATTGTCTCAGAGCAAGCCAACCTGTCAGCTTATTCCTAGCAGAGATGAAATGAAAATATCTAAAGCCAAATGTGTTTCAGTAAATCAAATGTATGTAGATGCCTCCAATGATATAAAAGGCATTTTCAGCTACATAAATAGTTAATGTTTACAGCTGAGAGAAAGATGTGGAGAAAAAAAACTGTCCCTTCAGGTTTCTCTAAAATAAAGCTAAAATAGATTTTTAGAGAAATTTCTTTGAATAAGGCTGCAGAGTTTCTCTTTAAAACATCAGAGGCCATTCATTGCTTCAGCACAAAAGCTTAGGAACACTACCCAGCAGTTCTGCCTCTTGTGGGAAATTAAGTTTCCACAAAACCAACTCAAGAAAAAAATTAATTTTGCCCAAAGCATTCAGTTTTCCTTTGGGAAAATCAAAACAAAAAAATTTCCTTCACCATGTGGACTTGACCCGAACCATATGTTTCAGTTTATTTTTTAACTGAACAAGAATATTTTATTTCAACTCAGTTCAACTTGAAACTGCCTCCAGGTATGCTATTATGGTGGATGTGAACTGCCCAGGAGAATCTGGAATAAGATAATTTGCATCTCAGCCGGTTAGCTGGCTCATAAGAAAATATTATTAATTCAACAATATTAAAATGTTACATTTAGATCAGCAAGACTGAAGCAAAATGTCTGGATATTTCCAAACTGAAGTTCTTCATAACTTTTCCTCCAATTAAAAAAAAAAAAAATTGATATGGGGAAAGGAATGTTTAAATAATAAAAATTGTACAAGAGAAAAAAATTAATTCTGACTCCAATTTCCAAGCAACTAATCATTACATCAGTTTGATGCCACAATTATTCCACTGAGCTCCTCTGGAATGAAACTGGAATCATATCAACCTAAAGGGGTTGGAGATGCAATGTTACTGATCTGACCTCAGTGCACAGCTTAAGGTAGATAAAAGATGTATCGTAAGGTGCTCCAGTTTCTCTCTCATATTTAGCTTCTCCTTGGGACTGAAAGTATGTTGAGGAGCTTGCAGATCCTGAAAAAATAACATGTGGTTAGAAAGGAGGACACCCTACAAGCCACGTGGAATACTGTACATCTTTCCAAAACTCACGGATGAATGAGACAATCAGGCTTTTAAATGTAGGAGATAAGCCCAGCTTCTCCCAGGGTTGTAGAGAGACTGAAATTAGCATTTGTGTGTGAGGTAGATGTGAAAGTTTATAGAGTTTCAGTTATCTATATAGATATACATAGAGATATATAGATACATATATATGATATATATTTATTTCTTACAGATTGCTAAAAATATAGTGCACTTAGAAATTGTAGTTACATTGAATTATTCCAGCTTCTTCTTCAGCCCCAGCTTCTAATATTCCATTGTCATTCAAAAGCAGTCCAGACTGAATCAATACAGACAGCCAGGTTCTCAGCAGAGAGCCCTACAACAACACACCAGTTACTCTCCTCAGGTTTACAGTCATCAGGACAGAGGGTGCTGGTGCTGCAACTCCCAGCTTGCTCTGGATCATTGCCTGTGGACAGCAAGGCTTAGGGACGCTGCTCCAGTGTGGGTTTCAGAAAGGTCATGTCAAGCTGTTCTCACCTCACTGCAATGGCATGGGGTCATGGAGGTTGAGAGGCACAGAATGAGCTCAACTGCATCAAAAAGAGAGCAGAAGTACATAGTTATTTGCTCTGGTCTGTAATAACTAGCCTCTGATTTGTGTCCAACAGCCCCCGATGAATGCAAACAGACATACCAAATTGTAGTAGTCTCAGCCACAACATAAATTATTCACATTCCACTTCCCTCACTTTTAGATATCAGAGTGAACAATTAATCTTTGCAGTTTATACATTTACTGATTACACAGCGTACTCAAAACATCAGAGAGCAATGGCATACTCAGAAATGGGGGATTTTTACACCTGAAATAATCCTGAGAGCACCATATTTGAATAATGCAAACTAGGCTTTTTATTTCCAGTCTTTCAGATAAAATTGTTGAAAAGCAGCTTTTCCTGGAAGTGTTTATATGCACCATGCCAAGCACAGAAACCCTGCCCAAAAGAACAGATTAATGTCCTACAAAAAATTTCCAAGCAGAGCTGGGGAACAGAGGAGGGGTTCTCATGAATTTGATACGTTGGTGCCTTCCAGAAATTAAAAAGCAATATGTAGACTGTTCTCATGCCAGCTGTGTTTCTAGAGACTGCTTTCTGTCTAATGCAGACCACATTATCGCCATTTTAAGCTAAGATTTCACTTAATTTACATAGACTGGGACCGACTGCAGCTGCCTGTTTTTCAGTGCAGACTCTCTGCCTGGGATTGCAGGTCACAGTGTGTGAGGCTCTGCTGCTATCAACTTGCAAGCTTGTTCTTTTAAAAATGGAAGATCATGGGACCAGAACTTTCCACCTTTAGGAAAAGCAATGGTCAAGGATGGGTTTAGACATGATTAATCACTTAGGAGTTGTACCACACTGCTCTTTCAAGGTATGGTGCACGCCTAGTTTTGTCAAGTGAGGAGAGCACTTGTGGAAGCCCTTTTCGCTGGACCCCTGCAATGATACTATCTGGAAGGAAAATAATTTTGAGTTCTTGGGGGAGAGGTGGGAGGAGTGTTTTCTGCAGTAAAAAAAAAAAAAAAAAAAAAATCCTGAGATAAATAATAAAACAAGTCTGTGATCAGTGGCATATCCAACATACTTTGCTAGAAGACAGAAGATCATGGATTCGTCTCTGATATACTGGCCTATGCCAAAGTGGCTAATGATTCATCCATGTCTCACGTGCAAAGTTTAAAAACCCATTTAATATAATTTTGCCTCAGTTTCAAATATTGCCTCAGTATGTCAAATAGTTTTGGGGAGGGGACAGATTAGTTTTCATAAGGCTCTCAGACCTTGTGGTCACGTGTCTACAGCTAGACCAAAGTAAACGGTGCAGTCCTTATATGAAGTGCTTATGACTGTACCTGCAAAGATCTTAGACAAGGAAACATTCAACTTGTTTGCACTTCACTTTCGTGTTCCTATTGTCCAGAGCAGAGCTGCAGTTTTAAATGAGTCATTGTACGCCCTGCAATCATAGTGCTTGTCAAGGTCCTACTCAGGTCAAGTTGGGAAAAAAGTAACTTCTATAGTTGTTACACAAACATGACTATAAGTCAACTGTATTTCTTCATAAATAGTGGACATCACAGGGCTCACTGAGCTCTCCTGAAGGACAGTAGGCTGCTTGCCAGGAACTTCCCTTGAGTAGCAATGCCTCTCGAGGTTATTCCTAAAAGCTAAGGTATTCCTTGACTCAGTAGATTCTCAGTAAGTGCTTAATGGCAGGCTAAACTTTGAAGTCTTAGCTAAGTGATATAAAGGATGGATTGTGCACATATAATTCTTCAGACATAAACTACTGACCAAGATTGGGACCAAGTCTGGATTTAACCACACATAAACTCCATCCTGAAAAGGTGTTTAAAACACAAGGATGCTTTCTGAACCTCACGACTCAACAGGTGGGTCTCCTCGACAACTTGTTTGTCCTTGTCCTCTGCACAGTAAATAATTAAGTGTATCTTGCCATCAAATCTTATTAAAACACTGTTGCATTTACTACCAAGCTTTGTTAAATCTCTGGTTTATATCTCTAAACATATTGCTACTTCTTTATTTACAAGTGCGTTCCATCCACAACACACCCATGACTGTTACACTAGAGCTGTCAGAGCCCAGAAGCAGCAACCTAAGAAAATAACAGGTCACTTGGGTTCCTCACAGAGGAGTATATGTAGTCCTAGCCAACAGGTCTTGTGCCCTATTTTTCACAGAAGTGGAATCCACTCTGCATCAGATTTGCACTCTCATGTCAAGGTCATCTTCACAGGGATGGCTGCCCGACCCTCTAGAGCAGGGAGAACAAATTCACTTGGTGAACACAGTAACTCATTTGGTTATTGTACTAAAGGAGAGAAGGAAAGGCCTTCTGGATCCTGGAAGGACTGCAAGGGCTGAAACATTTCTAAATTCAGCACAATCACCTTTTCTTATCAATCTGTGTTGCCTGATGGTCTTCTGGCCTCACCTATGCGAGTGGGAAACTTTAATACTGGGATGATACATTTCCAAATCCCACATGGACATCAGTAAGAGATACTGACTGTCAGCCCCACCTCACTGGGCTCATCTGGGAGTAAAACTGGCTCCAAAGGAACTTTGCTGTGATATGCTCTCTGTAACTGTGCCTCAATTATCTGAATGGACTTTGGCGGGTGCTCCAAGATTCACTTTGGTAAGATTTTGGTCTGTGAAGAGATTAGCTCATGTCACGTGAGCTGTTGTAATGCTTCATGTGTTTGCAGCTCCCTGGGATCTACAGTGGAGTTAGTGATGTTGCACATAGAGCTGAGCTATGGGAGCAGCCTGTAGCTCCCAAGGGCCTGCCTGGACCCGTCAGTGCCCAGCGACACTCACACTTCTCTGAGTTCTCACAGTAAACTCCCTGAACCTACCTGTATAAAGCCATTGCCCTCCACATGAGGGAAATCTGCAATATATTTCAGGATGCAGAAGATCTACTCAGCTGAAATTTTGACAATTCTAAGTCTCAGAAAATCTGGGAGTAGTTGTTGTGTTAGGCAGCAAATTGAAGAGTTGGCTGTTTCTTCATCGGTGTCCTGGCAGCAGAGGTACAAGGTAGAAGCAGTGGCAGGCTGTTTTGTTTCCCCTCTGCTGTGCATTGTTTTGCCTTACAGAACTGCTTCATTTGGGATACCTGCTTGGGACAGGCTACTGGGATTAGCTGTTACATCCATTTCCTGACAAATGAGTGTGATATCAGAGTGACTTCAAGTTTTTGTAAATATATTACCACAGACCAGGAGTTTAAAACTGAAGGGAACTGAATATTACACCTTCCTTTTAAGGCTGGTGTAATTTCCTCTCTATAGGGAAAAAGATTCTCACTTATATTTTTCACTAGTATCTACCACATCTCATGTAGATACTACCAGATCTAATCTACCAAGCCTTGGATTTTTTTTCTCCCTCAAGCCTGCATCCTGTAAATCCCTGTAATTGCATGCAGCTGTTTGTGAGCCATCCGCTGCAAATTGAAAGCACGCATTGAAAAAGCCCCCAAGCAGACAACCTCTGAAAAATGAGGAGTTGAAAAAGCTGCTGGTTTACCTAAAAGACCCTCTTTGGTCTGCCCTCCCCTGCCCTCCTCTGCTGTCACTACCTTGCAGTTTATGACATCCAGATAGTGGGAGGTCTGACAACCCGAACAAGACAGCGAGCAAGAAATTACATTCCTGTTGAAATCAGTAATTCCTCCGAGGAGGCTGCTTTTTTGTGAGTGTGTGCATGTGCTTTCTTTTGTGTCACCTCAAGAAGGGCTCTGATATTGTTATTACTTTAAATATAGCTTGCCCTGGGGCGGGGAAATGCACAAGGAAAGAGCCGGCAAGCAGCCTATCTCTCAGAAGAAAAGAGCAAGACTCACAGCACAGGAACTGGCTTCACTCAAGTATGCAGTTTAGAAGTCAAAAAACTATTTCAAATTACAGCATTGTGGAGGAGACTGAAGAAAAAGGGCACAAAACTGGCTAAATATAGTGAAGAATATGGTAAAGCAGGGTACAAAGTGCATCCAACTGCAGTTTGAAAGTGGGCTCTGAAGTGCAATGTAAGTCTTCCTTAAATTGTATTCTTTTGTAATAGTATCTAGTTGTTTAATTTCCATTCCGAAACCATGCTGGGCCAAAAGGTACAATTAGCCACAAAAATCAGCATGGAGCAGAATGTGTAATCTCTGATATGAGGCTGAAAATGATACTGAAATACAACAGAAGACAGAGACTATCAGCCATATTATGAAAGATGCACTATAAATAAGGACATATTGAATTATTTCAAGAGAAAGATGCTGGATGGAATCTTCAATCAACTTTCTTAATAGGGAAGCAAGAGCTCTGCTGTTTAATATGGCAAGCTATTTTAATACTGCTGTGTTTAAAATTGTGTGATTACAGTTACCAATAGCAATAAGATGTAGCTCCAGAGGGGAGTCCTAGTGGTTGCAAAAGTTTTTTCTCTTTTATTTCTCCAACATCTTTGCTCTCTGAAGCCTCAAATCCACGTTCTCTATCCTACAGCCTGGTTTTGCTTTTCAGCTGAATTTTCAATGTATGCCAACACTGGACTTCCTATGGAACTGAAAACAAAACATTTCAGCTTTTGGAGTAATTCTGGTATGTTTTTCTACATCACACTAGTGGCAAGAATACAGTCGACAAAAGATTGTGCTCCCTCAACTTCTGGCATGGACAGCTGAGGAATATAATGCCCAATGGTGGCAAAGGGTAATAGTTTCCTGTTTTTCACTATTTATCTCTGTGGTTTTGGACTTAGCAATGGATATTCTTTGTGATGAGGAGAGCTCTGTGAACCCAACTGCAAACTCCTTCATACAGATAAATCAGGAGAGAAGACTTTACAGAAATGTTTATGGAGCTGGAGAGATTAATATATCGCATCTCATTAACTTGACTGTGGACTCTGAAAATCTAACCAATCTTTCATGTGAAAGTAATGCAGGTCCACCGTGCTACTCTTCCCTGATTCAGTTTTCACAGAAAAACTGGCCAGCTTTGCTGACAGTGATAGTGATTGTTTTAACCATTGCTGGAAATATTCTTGTCATCATGGCTGTTTCACTGGAGAAAAAACTACAGAATGCCACTAACTATTTTCTCATGTCACTTGCAATAGCTGATATGCTGCTGGGTTTCCTTGTCATGCCTGTGTCAATGTTAACCATACTGTACGGTGAGTATTTGCTGTATAACCTACTGCATGTACTGAAAAGCTTTAAACATTGCATGCACATCCTGTTGTAATTATTATTTCATTCTCTCACTACAGAAAATTGTAATCATTCCATGTAAGTTGAAATATATGTAACTGGTTGATGGATGGAATAGGTGAAGTACTTGAATATTTTCCTGCTTTATATTTCTAGTTACAGGCATTTAAACACAGTCCAGGATGTTAGCTTATTACTCAATTGCTGAATGAATTGTCTCAAAGTGTCTATGAAGATGCTTTGTTTTCTTTATTGCTTTCAGGATTTTTACCCTGGCTTATAATTTTATTTTTCCTAATAAGAATGCAGGGTCCTGCCAGTTACTTTGCTCTACAAATATGCACAGAAGCACCTTTAGATTCAAAGTAGGTAACCCTTCAATTATTTTTAATGAAGTAATACAAATGTAAATAATTTTCTTTTCCCCAAGACCCTGCTTAGACATCTACTTACC
The DNA here is from genome assembly GCF_003031625.1 of Empidonax traillii. Lineage (NCBI taxonomy): Eukaryota > Metazoa > Chordata > Aves > Passeriformes > Tyrannidae > Empidonax > Empidonax traillii. The sequence continues at coordinate 197,262 of NW_020955714.1, forward strand.
AGCAAATGCTGGGATAAATATTTTGGGAGTTAAAAAATGGATGGAGGAATTAATTCTGCCTAATTTTTTTAGTAACATTTACAAATGCAAAGCTATAATTTCTTAAGAGAAGTTATTTGAAAATTAAGTTAATAATGGCTCACAGTTCATGCCCTTGCAGGTGATTAATAGCAGCTCTTTCTTCTCATTTTCACCAAAGTCACTTGCAGCAAGCTCACGTAAGGAAAAAGCAGCACCCTATGTGTTCACTAACAATATTGTCAGGCTGCTACTATCTCTAAACTTCAGAAATGAGTTTCCAGTGCCACAACTGAATTGCTACAGTTCGAGAAGAAGCTAGACAACGTCATGGGGAAAGTGAGATTGTTTACAAAGATTTCTATCGCTTCACTATTTTGGGACTAAAGGTCTAAACATGAACCTGTGACTCAAGGGAGATTTCATCCAGAAAACTGAGTTTATTTTCCATTTTCAGTATTTCTACACAGATTGCCCTCCGTAGCATTTGCAAACTGCATTTAGCATCAGTGATGGTGTGACTCTGTGATTTATTGCATTAGTGTGCGATTACCTTCGGTGGGAGAAACAGTGTGAAACAGAAATTGTCCGATGGGTGAGATTTAAGTCGTGCGCGATTCCCTGAGACAAGCAACAGGGACTCCTGCTGGCCAGGCTCTGCTGCCGAGGGAAGAGGCTCCCGAAATCCGCGGCTTGGGAGGGACTTGGGGGTTGGGGCGCTGGATCTCTCTCCCACACGCCGTGAAGCCGGAGCCCTCATCGCGGGGAAAGGCGGCACCGCCCTCCCTGGCGACGGCTGGAGCGGAGGAGCAGCAGGGCACGCAGGGGAGGGGCTGTGTTGACTTTGCCTCCTCTCTTCATGGTTTTTCCCTTGCAAGACCAGGAACGGAAGGCCTTTGCAGCGTAACTTGGGGTAGAAAATCATCTGGTGATGGACACAGGTACCAGGAGAGCCGTCGGGGTGTGGTGCACCGTCAACCTCCAGGATGACCAGTGATGGCACGGAGGGAAACCTCCCCTTACACAGCAGCATTTGCTCGGCCTCCGCTGCTTAACTTCAACCCTATCACATGTTGGCAGTCTTGAACCCAAACTGGCAGCCTTTGCACACACCTGTTCTGCCAGGACACCTCAGAGGCTGTGGAACAAGGGTGCTCCGCCATCCCTTCCACAACCCCTCAAAGGGGTACGGTGACTGTTTTGCTCCAGAGAGAGATGATTTTCTTCTTGAGAGCTTTACAGCTACTGTTGGCAATTCTGGCTCCGGTGCCCAGCCATACCAGCTATGTGCCTGCCCCAGTCTGCACCTTTTGGGCCAGGCAGGTTTCCCCATCTACCCAGCAGCACTAGCCTTTGCTGGAAAAAAAGACAACCAGCAAGTCCTACCAAGATGGATGTGCCCACAGAGCAGAAAATTGCCTGGAGGATATTATATACACCCTTCCAAAGTCTTACAGCATCCAGAGTTTTCTTAGTCATACTTTCCCCTCTCTTGAACCTGTAGACTTCAAGGAAGTTTATCTGGCAGATGCTGTTTTATCTCTGCCCCATTAAGGTTTATAGCAAGGACAAGAGGTCTAGAAAGATGTGACAAATGTGTTCCTGAAGGTCACTGAAGCAAGAGAACAGATGTATGTTGTCAAGGGCAAAAATACTTAAATGCTTTTCCCTGTGTAAACTGGCCTGACCTGACAGAGGGATGCTGTTGGGAAGTCATGCCTCTGAAAGCCAGCCATCATGTAATGCACTCTGGAGACCAGATTTCCCATTGAAAGGCCAGAAATCATGATAAAACACATCCATAAATTCTGTATGGCTTGTCAGGGTCAGCTTATATTAGACCAGTTCAAGAGCACCAAGAAATAGGTCTCCTCAGTGCCCACTGAAACTAAATTTAGTTAGGCACAGAACTCCTCTGCCTTTCCCTCCATTCCTGCTGTTGCAAATCTTGTACTGTGTCTCCAAAGGAGACAGGCACTCCCCAAAATACTAACATATTCTCACAATACGAGCTATGGCATTGCCCCATGCCACACTGTCACAGGCCACTTGGATAATAGGCTCTAAATTAAATCACTAAATCAAATCAGATAAGGACATGGATAACTGCAAAACTTGCTCCAAGGAGACTTACTGGTGATTCCCTGCAGGAATAGAAGGGCCTTTGGAGGGGGGTCCTGCAGGGTTCTGTTTAACCTGAGTCTGCTCAGTACTGCTCCTAACAACTCATATAAGTCTATGGAGTTTGAGCTTACACAGCTTTCTAAAAGCACCAAGCTGGGAGAGGTTACAAGCACTCAGAGAGACAGGATGAGAGTCCTCAACAAGCATCTTGACCCCTGAAGAGAAAGTCTGAAATCAACAACCATTTCGTGGGGGTAAATGCAGAAGTAAAGAAGCAAACCAGCTTCTGCTGGGGAAGTTTGTCCAGGCTTCAAGAATGATGAAAAAGGTCTGACTGTCAAAATGTATCATAAGCTAAACATGCATATCTAGCATGATATTTTCATACAAAAGGCACTCATCATTCCAGGTTGCCTAAGTAAAGACATTCCATTCAACACCCATGAAGCAATCTTGTATTTCACTTAGCAGTCAGGAGGCCTTTGCAAGAGTACCGAGTCCTGTTTTAGTTACTGAATGGTATACAAGATGCAGATAAATTAAACAGATTCTAGGGCAGAGAAAAAAGAAGAACAAAAGTTTTAAAAGCGTGATCTGTAAGAAAAAGACAAAGTACTTGGCTTTTCTTAGTCTGGAAGACAAAAAAAAAGTAAGCACAAAACTGGGTAAGACATGATAGCCATCTTCCAATAGCCTCCAGAAAAGAAAGCAATCAATTAATCTTCATGGGTAGTGGAAAGAACAAGGAAAAAGGGAAGGCTTAATTTGCAGCAAAGAAGCTGTAGGGTTGGATATTGGTAAACACTAATGCATTGTGTTCCCTGGAGGAGTCTATCAATATGTATTGATAGAGGGAATATCCTTATTCAAGTATATGGTCGATGCTTAAAGACAGGTGAGATAAATATCACTGGTATGCAACAAAATAATTTTTTTTCTTCAGCTGCCACTAAATCCAATGTTTCAGTTTCAGAATTCAGGCAGCTTAGTGTATCAGCAGGTGTTGATAATGCAGTAATTATGTGGATAAAAAGTCCTGAAACAAAATTGAGAACTTGCAGGTTTACAATGACAAAATTGCTTCTCTTTCCATAGATTTGCTGCCAAAAATGGTTAATTATAGCATCAGGCATTAGCATTATGCAAATAGAATTAAAAAGAAAAAACATATGCTGCCTGTAGCCTGGGAAAGAAGCAGAGTTAACCCTGAATCTACAGAGTTAGAAGGCTGCAAGCAAATGAAAATATTTTCTTTAAACAGTGTCAGGCAGCTTCTATTGAACATACCACTTACTACTACTTAGTACTTACTACTATCCTTCTAGAAAGACATTCCCCACTACGACATATGTGTCACAGCAAAAGATGTATGCCACATCTTTATCTGATGTCAACTTTCTCTTGTGCAGGATACACATGGCCTCTACCTACAAAGCTCTGTGCCATTTGGATTTACTTGGACGTGCTTTTCTCCACTGCCTCCATCATGCATCTCTGTGCCATCTCACTGGATCGCTATATTGCCATTCGAAACCCCATCCACCACAGCCGGTTTAACTCAAGAACTAAGGCTTTTGCCAAAATAATTGCTGTTTGGACCATATCAGTTGGTAAGTGAGGTAATATTTCAGCATGTAATTGCAGATTTCTACTTTTTGAGAGGATTTGACATATATACTGCAGTCTAAAACTTTGCAATATTTTGCTTTCAATAGTCTA